>NW_027366629.1:0-68690 GCF_046119375.1 Phyllobates terribilis | reverse complement strand
TCTATGTCGTGCAAGCACCCGACTTTGATGAACTCATTAAAAGGGCTTGGATTACGAATACTCCGGCCTTCGACAACTTTGGCTACTCTTAGACCCATTCTCAAGAAATGGAACATCATGGTCTTTGGTAATGTTGTTAGGAAGAAAGCGAAATTGATGGATCTTCTCTATAGTTTTCAAGCTAAGATTCAAGCCAGCCCTACCTGCCAACTCCTTGCGGATAACCATTCTACACAACTTCAGCTCGAGGAGGTACTTATTAGTGAGGAGACTCTTTGGAAACAAAAATCTCGGGATACTTGGCTTCTTGACGGGGACCGCAACACTTCATTCTTTCATGCTTCGAATTTGGGTGCGGAGGCGTCAGAACCGGGTTATTACTCTCTTGGATGATAATAATACTTGGATATCTAATCCAAGAAATCTTGAGACTTTGGTCGTGAACTACTATCGGGATCTTTCTTCTTTGCCCTTCGAGGAGATGTACCCCATTGTTACCCACATAATCTCTTTTTGAGGCTTGATCCTAGCTTATGGGGAGCTTTGAATGCAGACTTCTCAAGAGAGGATATTTATGCGGCGGTCAAAGATATGGGTGGCTTGAAGGCCCCGGGGCCGGATGGGGTTCTAACCGATCTTCTTCCAAAAGTATTGGGGAATTGTGGGTGACTCGGTGGTGGATTTATTTTCCACTTTCATGTCTTCGGGCAAGCTTCCTCCGGGTCTCAACGACACCTTGCTCTCGCTTATCCCCAAGAAAGACAACCCGAAAATGTCACCTTATTTCGCCCCATTCTATTTGCAATGTACTTTATAAAATTATCACTAAGTGTCTTACTAACCGATTGCAAAAGATCATTTCATTCCTTGTTAGTCCCACCCAAATTAGCTTCATTCCTGGTAGGATTATCAATGATAATATTATTCTAGCGCAAGAGGTGGTACACACTCTAAAGATGAAGAAAGGCAATAGCGGTTACTTGTTGATGAAGATTGATCTCGAGAAGGCTTATGATCACCTTCGGTGGGACTTCGTGGTGGACACCCTCATTGATGCGGGCTTCTCCGATCATTGGATCAAGTGGATCTCAGAATGCATCTCCACCACCTCGTTCCGGGTTCTTTGGAATAGGGAAGCTACGGAGGCCTTTATTCCCGCCAGAGGGATTAGACAGGGGGACGCTATTTATCCTTACCTTTTCGTGCTTTGCCTTGAGAGATTGAGTCAAGTTATTGAGGAGTCGCTTAGGGAGAAGAAGTGGAAGCCGGTCTTTGCATCTAGGGGTGGTCCACCTCTTACACACATCATGTTTACGGACGATATCTTGCTTATGGGGGAGGCTTCGGTGCGCCAAGTTCATGAGATGAGGAGGTGCGTTGACCTCTTTTGCCACTCCTCGAGGCAAAAGGATAGTCTCTCTAAATCTTGTATTTTTGTTTCCCCTAATATTCTGATGCATGTGCGTAGGGATATTGCAGAGGCTAGTGGTATGTGTTACCAAAGACCTTGGCATCTATTTGGGGGTTCCGATACTCCACAAGTCCATTGGGGAGGACACTTTCGGGCCGCTTCTTGACAAAATCAACAACCGACTTAGTGGTTGGCGCACAAAATTTCTAGGCTTTGCTGGAAGGCTTACACATGCGAAGTCGGTGATCCACTCTATTCCGGTCTATTCTATGGCGACCCTCCCATTTTCCCGAAAAACTTTGCAAGAAGTTCGACCGCATTACTAGATCTTTTATTTGGGGCGGAATGAAGGTTCGAGGCGGATGCATCTCGCTATTTGGGAGGACATTTGCAAGACCGTCGATCTGGGTGGCTTGGGCATTAAGAGCTTGGCGGAACTCAATCTTTCTCTCAATGATAAGATCGCAAGGCGTTTCATTAATGCTAAGGATAAATTGTGGGCTAACGTTCTTAGGGCAAAGTACACACGTCCCTCCCTCATTGAGCGTAGCGACACGGTCTCCTCCGTGGCGGGCAATTAGGAGGGGGCTCGAGTTGGTTATTCCGAGGGGCGCCCTTTGCAGTGTGGGTGATGGTCGTCGGACACGTTTTTGGTCGGATGTTTGGACGGTGGGTGTTCGCTAAAAGACGTGAGTACGGTGGAGTGTATCCCGGTGGAGCTCAAGCGCCCCGTCTGCTTCTACTGGATCCCAGACACGAGATGGAATTGGGATGTCTTTGCACATAGGATTCCGGCTTCGGTGCTTTGTGTGATGGCCTCTTTTCGGTTAAGTGAAGACTCGGTGGACTGCGACTCGGTGCACTGGACGGCTACTTCGGGCGGTGAGTTCTCGGTTCGTTTGACTTACCGGCTCCTTCACCCTAAAGGTATCGACACTAACATTGACTATTTCATTTTCGATTGCCTTTGGTCGTCTATGGTGCATGAGCAAGTTAGATACTTTGCTTGGTTTGTGATTCGGGATGCGGTCTTGACAAATGCGTAGAGGATGCGTTTGCATATTGCCTCCTCAGAGGATCGTACTAGGTGACCCGGTATGGATGAAGATTTGGTGCATGTCCTTCGGGATTGCGAGGTTGAGAAGAAGGTTTGGATTGGGCTCCGTGCGGGTCTGGCAAACTCTTACTTCTTCTTGACGGACTTTCCGATCTGGATGAGAGACAATTTATCGGCGTCTAGAAGGGGGGACTTGCATGGACGGAGATTTTCATTACCACCATTTGGCACTTGTGGAAATGGAGAAACGTGTGGGTGTTCAACGTTGAGGAGGTCTATCACAACAAAGCAGAGTTCATTAGAGATGAGGTCGAGACCTATGCTAGATTGTGGAGCTCTCGGAGGGTTGGGTTGGATAGGATCAGGACGGAGATTCAGGTTCATTGGGAGCAATCGGAGGCCAGGTGGGTAAAGCTGAATAAGAACGGTTCGGTGCGCGCGGGCATTGGAGCTGCGGGAGAGGTGATCCGAGATTACCAAGGTAGGTGGCTTGTGGGTTTTGTGCATCACATTGGTTCGTGCTCAGTCCCTATGGCCGAGCTTTGGGGTATTGTTTCAGGCCTTTACCTGGCTTGGAGCAAAGGATACAGTAGGGTTTACCTAGGAAACGGACTCGCAAGTTGCGATTCAGTTCCTAATAAAATCCGTGGATAGTACCCACCCAATTTCTAGCCTCGTCGCCAAGACGAAAGGCTCCCTGAGTAGGGACTGGCATTGCTAGTACCGACATGTTTTCCGGGAAAGCAAACAGGGTGACAGACTTGTTAGCTTCTCTTTCTTTTGACTTTTGTTTTTCTTTTTTCATGCTTTGCGTCGCAAGAGCCTGCTCTGGATGTTCTGTTTTGAAGACACTAGGGGAAGGGCTACACAACGTTTTTTTTTGTTTGTAGCTTAACTTATTTTTAATTAATGCGTACGGAGGCTCTGCTCCTCTTTCAACCAAAACAGTACGTCTTCGTTCACTCCCGAGAAGAGAACTTGTAATTTCACGAGGAACGTCCTCATCAAATTGGGGTGTGTGGGCGCGTTGAGGAAAATGAAGTTTCCCAAACCAGCCTTGTTCAGCATATTGTGCGTACATTCAACAGTCCCAACTCTTTGAGTACCGGGATATCAAAGAATTTAATAGATACCACCTCCCTAGACTGAAAGTTTTCCATTCGTAGCTGTTGTTGGGGACTCAAGCGCGATCGTTTCGGTGCCATAATTCAAGTCTCAAGGTCCACAACAACAAAGGCAACAATCCACACAATGTAGCAACAAATCCCAGCAGATATACTAATTGGACACCTCCACGAATATAGACAAAGTCCTGACAAAAGAAGAATTACTGAAGCTGATGATTCTGCAGTAGCGTTAACCGCGTTCGTGGTTGATCAATCCCCGGTCGCGGGTGTCGGTTTTCTGAGTTTCTACAGAACGTTGGACGCGGGCACGGTAGGAAGTCCCGCGGCCGCAGGTCGCGGTTTGTCGGCTGGTTTTCGGTGTTTCACTGCCGGAATCGCCCCTCTAATCACCAAAGGATGGTAAAACACAACTTAAATCTTCAAAAAGATTGTTTATTTGCTTGATTTAGGGGTAGATGGCAAGGTTAGGGTTTGGGTATTTGTGGAAATTTGAGGATTTCTTTTGAAGAGAAGGAGGAATGATGGTGGATTTTGAGTGTAGAGATGGAGAGGAAGAGATTGAGAGGTAGGAGAGGGTGGATTGATGGAGATTTGAGATGATTGAAGAATTGGGGGTTTGGCGTTCTTGAGGAATAGGGTTTGTTCTTGACGGGAGTTTGAAGGAGAGGAAAGTGAGGGGTATGGAAAATAGGGTCGGCTGAAATCTGTTTTTGGCTTTTGATTGTTTTGATTTTTTTTCTTCGGTTGTAAATTTTTTTTCTCCAGAGGTGCTAACCACGACCGTGTTAGTGGCGACCGCGGTCGCAGGTGTGCCTTCTGTGTGCAATTCTGCTGAATGCTTAACCGCGGCCGCGGTAAAGTGGCCAACGGCCGCGGGTCCTCCACTGGTGTAGTTTCACCAATTCTTTGAAACTTTAAATTATTATTATTATTATTTTCATTTATATATTTTTTTGTCTCACGCACCCACCTTTTCCTCTCTTTCCATTTTTACTTGCCTGGTTTTTTATTTTTATTTTTATTATTTTTTATTTTAGTTAAAGATGTAGGAAATTATCTCGGGTTGCCTCCCGATCAGTGCCTTGGTTACCGTCATGGCTCGACGTGGTCCTTTCAATCAGTTACAGGACGTGGGTCCTCTAGATTCAGCTCCTCAATCACCTCGGTTGGAAAGCCCTCATGGTAAGGTTTTAACCTTTGACTATTAACCTTGAATATAGTGTGGTTGTCTTTATCAAAGATCTCGATGGCTCCATGAGGAAATACTTGCGCCACCACATAGGGCTTACTCCACTTGGATCTCAATTTACCTGGAAAAAGTTGAAGACGAGAATTGTATAGGAGTACCTTGTCTCCAGCTTTGAAGTCTTTGCGCATGATGTGTTTGTCGTGCCAAGCCTTCGTCTTCTCCTTGTAGATAGTTGCATTCTGATACGCCTCCTACGTATTTTCTTCCAATTTGTGCAATTGCAACTTCTGTCTCTCTCCTGGAACATCTATCTCCATATTGCACTTCTGTACCACCCACCAAGCTCTATGATCTAGCTCCACCAGCAGATAACATCCCTTCCCAAACACGAGTCAATACGGGGACATTCTGATGGGAGTCTTATAAGCGGTCCGGTAAGCCCAAAGTACATCATCTAGGGCGGAGACTCCAATCATTTCGGTTCGGTGCCACCGTCTTCTCTAAAACACCTTTGATTTGCCGGTTGGACACTTCAACTTGTCCATTGCTCTGAGGATGATAAGCGGTAGAAACTCATGGGTAACGCCATATTTTTTAAGAAGAGCACTCATAGTTCTATTTAAGAAATAAGTTCCCCTATCACTCACAGGAGCTTTGGGGATCCCAAATCGAGAAAAGATGTTCTCCCTCAAGAAAGTTGACACCACCTTCGAGTCGTCAGTTTAGGTGGCTTTTGCTTCCACCCACTTGGAAACATAGTCCACCGCAAGCAATATATAGATATTCCCAAAAGAGTTGGGAAAAGGTCCCATGAAATCAATCCCCCAAACATCAAAGATCTCGCAAAAGATCAATGGTGTTTGCGGCGTCTCATTCTTGCGGGAGATTTTCCCGATCCTTTGACACCGGTCACAAGCTTTGAAAAGGCATAAGCATCTGTAAAGATATGTGGCCAATAGAATCCGGTGTCTAACTTTCCTAGCCGTTTTATTCGGCCCAAAATGACCCCCGCATGCATAAGAATGGAAAAATGTAACAAAAGATTCTACCTCACTGTCCGGGAGGCATCTCCGGATTACCTTGTCGACACAATGCTTCCATAGATAAGGGTCATCCCACACATATTATTTGGCTTCACTCTTGATCTTGTCTCTTCGAGGCTTAGTGTATTTGGGAGGGAACTCGCTTCGCACAATGAAGTTTACCACGTCGGCATACCATGGTTTCAATGTTTTGCGTGCAAAGAGTTGTACCTTCTTCAACAATATTTCTGAATCAGTAGTAGCCTTAACCGCGGGCACGGTAGAGAGAACCGTGGTCGCGGTCTTGGTGTTCTTAGCTTCTGGTTTCCAGAATAGAAGACCGCGGTCACGGATGGGTGACCGCGGTTGCGGTTTACTCTAAGCAGAACAAACGAGAAATAAGGCCTCGTAAGGAAAATTTACAAGCCCCGGGCTTGCTTCTTCACCTCCTTCATGAACAATTCGACTTAGATGATCAACTACTAGATTTTTGGAACCTTTCTTGTCCCGGATCTCTACACCAAACTCACTCAATAAGAGAATCCACCGGATTAGTCGGGGCTTTGATTCTTTCTTTTCCATGAGATAGCGAAGAGCTGCAAGGTCTGTATGGAACGATAACCTTTGCCCCAAGTATGTTTTGTCGAAATTTGTCTAAGGCGTAGACCACAGCTAATAGCTCCTTCTCGGTGATTGAGTATTTCTTTTGAGCACCATTCAAGGTCATCGAGGCATAGTAGATAACATGCATTTCTTGCCCGGATTTCTGACCAAGAACGAGTCCCACCGCATAATCGCTAGAGTCGCATATGATCTCAAAAGGGAGAGACCAATCTAGCGCTTTGATGATGGGCGCAAATGTGAGATGTGACTTCAAAGTATTGAATGCAAGCTTGCACTCGTCGGTAAGATCAAAAGTCACTTCTTTCTTCAATAGCTCGCAGAGAGGTGTTGCGATCTTAGAAAAGTCTTTAATAAACCTGCGGTAGAAACCTGCATGGCTTAGAAAAGAACGCACTTCACGCACATTAGTAGGATAGGGCAAAGATCGAATTACATCAATCTTTGCCTTATCGACCTCAATATCTTTCGACGATACTATATGACCTAGAACAGTCCCATGATTGACCATAAAATGACATTTTTCTGAATTTAGGACTAAGTTAGTCTCATCACATCTTTTAAGCACTAATGTCAAATTATGCAAACACGCATCAAACGAGTCCCCATGCACTGTGAAGTCATCCATGAATATTTCAATAAAATTTTCAACGAACTCAGAGAAGATACTCACCATACATCGTTGGAAAGTACCGGGTGCGTTGCACAAACCGAATGGCATTCTGCGGTATGCAAAGGTGTCGAAAGGACATGTGAAGGTGGTCTTCTCTTGATCTTCTGGCACTATGTCCACCTGGAAGTATCCCGAATATCCATCAAGAAAGCAATAGAATGGGCGACCTGCAAGGCGTTCTAGCATTTGGTCAATAAAAGGGAGAGGGAAGTGATCCTTACGAGTCACCTTGTTCAGCTTGTGGTAGTCGATGCAGATTCTCCATCCCTTATGTGTCCGCTATGGGAACATCTCGCCGGCTTCATTCTCCACTACTGTGATCCCACCCTTCTTCTTAACAACCCGCGTAGGGATGATCCACCGGCTATCCAAAATTGGGTAAATCATATCAGCATATAATAATCTTAGCACCTCTTTCTTGACCACCTCCATCATGGGAGGATTCAATCGTCGTTGAGGTTGTTGGCTCGGCTTGGCTCCTTCTTCTAGTAGGATCCGGTGCATGCAAGTGGAAGGGTTTATTCCCTTTATGTCGGCGATGGTCCATCCAAGAGCCGTAACATTGTCTTTCAAAACATGCACCAGCCTTTCCTCTTGATCTCTCGTCAATGCACTAGAGATGATGATGGGAAAAGTATCTTCCTTTCCTTGAAACGCTTACTTCAGATGCGTGGGTAGCTCTTGTAACTCAACAATAGGTGCATGTACAATAGAAGGAAATGATATCTTGTTTTCCAAAGTTAGTAACATGGGCCCACCGGCCAAAAGAGTACCTGGGGCATCCAACTGTGCCAGTTCTTCATGTAATTCAGCATTCAAATCTATATCATGCTCACTAGGTGTAGCTATACTATTCTCCACTACAGCTTATAGAGAGTCAACCCTATATAGATTAAAAGTTTCTTGCACAATAGGGTCAATAATGTCTATGGAGAAAACTGAGTTATCATTCGTGGGATGTTTCATAGCTTCATATATATATATTAAAACTCACTACTTCCCCATCAAACTCAAGTGTAAGCGACCCACTTGCTAGATCTATCTTAGTATTAGCCTCTTTCATAAAAGTTCTGCCTAGAAGGATGGGAGCGGTCTTATTATCATGTTCCTTATCCAGCACATATAAATCAGCAGGGAAAATGAGACTATCTACCATTACTAACACATCCTCGACTATCCCTTTCGGGTAAACCGTTGACCTGTTAGCTAGTTGAATCACAATCCCTGTTTCATTCAGGGGTCCTAGGCCTAGCAATTTAAATAACGAGTAAGGCAAAACATTGACAGAAGCACCCAAATCTAGCATTGCCCTATCAATCTTAGTCTCACCAATCAAAAGGACTGCTAACCATACCTGGATCGCTGCACTTCTTAGCTAACTTCTGCAGAAAGACCACAAACACTCTCTCACATACCTGCACCTTTTACTTCCCCTTTAGCTTTTGATTCCGCTTGATTGTGAAGAGCTCCTTCAAGAATTTCGCATACTTGGGAATACTTTGCACAAGTTTAAGAAGAGGAATGTTTACCTCACACATGCTAAATGTCTCGAATAGCTCCTTGTCATTTACCGGTCTCCGCGTATCTTTTAGTGCTTCTGGAAATGGTGCGGGAGGTTTCTCCGAGTATAGTGGAGGGAAGTTAGGCCTCACGTAATTCTCCTACCGTAGCTTGAAGTCTCCATGATCCTCATATTCTTCCTCCAATTCTGGCTCTTTCAGACTGATGTTGTTGTCGAGGCGTAAATCGCGGACGCGGTAGTTAGACCTGCAGTTGCGGTTAGTGTCGTCAGAGTTCTCTGGAATACAATGCTCAAGACCGCGGTCGCGGATCTCTGGATCGTGGTCGCGGTTTTCAGACCCGCGGTCGCGGTTTTAAGGCCCGCGGTCGCGGGCGGTACTTCTGGAATTTTCCGAAAAACAGACGCCATCACCACGGTCGGGCTCTCCTATCCGCGGTCGTGGACTTCCAAAAGTATCCTCTTCTTTCTCAAAATTTTCAGCTTCCTCCAAAACGTTTCCACTTCGTAGCGTGATAGAACTTATATTTTCTCTTGGATTTACCACAGTGTGCGACGGTAACTTCCCCGAGCCCTGAGAGAGATGTTATTGAACGATTCCGCCAAATGTCCGAACTTCTTCTCTAGACTCTTGATACTTGACTCCGTGGTCTGAACAAGTGCAATGAAGTGCTTCGTCAACGATTGCAGCATCTCCTCCATTGATGTCCCTTGGGGCTTCAGTTGATACGGAGCATGATAGTGGTTGTTGTTTTGGTATTGATTTTGGTAACGATTGTGGTATTGGACTTGATTTTATTCACTAACCGGATCGTTCCTCCTAAATCTAGGATTATCGTTGCCTCGTTGATTATAATTGTTATTTTGGTCATAGCGAGGTCTGGGAAGTCTGAAACCTCCCACCGCGTGAACTTCAGGAATCGTTGGATCCTGGAGTTGCGTGCACATATCAGTAGGATTGGCAAATCACCGATACACGATACAGGTTTATAATCTCTACAAAATAAGCACTCGAAATACTCTATGCTAATTCTGATTGCTACCTAAAAGACAAGACTTTTCAAATCGAATTATCAAGCCTAGCAGTATGAATGAATACTAATCAACCTAGTTTTCAACCTAGATAAAATCAATACCAATCAATGACAATAAGCACAAGAGATTATAAAAAAATGCTAAAATTATTATTAGAACATAAACAATAGAGTTCTCACAAACAATTCCTAGAATAAAGGCCTCAACCTAAGAGTGAACTCGTAGGAACTTAGCCAGACATAGCCAAGAGAAAGCTATACATGATGATGGATAAACTAACCAGGATTGAAGGTAGAAGATGGTAGAAAGGTGGCAGCTTTCCACTTGGTGGCTGAATTTTCAAAGAACTAATTGTAAAGTGGCAAAAGATCTAATCTAACCTAAAAACTAGAGGTATATATAGGGTCCAACCTCTAAGGAATAAAATAACTAAGCAGAAATGAATAAAATGGGAAAAACTAATAAAATTTGATAAATCCCGGGCTTAAATCTGCAATTTGGGCCGGGTCCGCCAAAAGTCGCGGTCGCTACCTTCAGGGTCGCGGTCGCTACTTTTCACCAATCTCTCAGGAACGTCTCAAGTCGCTGTCGCTACTTCTGGGTCGCGATCGCTGCATCCATGTCGAGGCAAAGTCACGATCGCTACTTTATAATCACGACCGCTACTTCTTCTTCGAGGGAAACTCTCGACCGAGACTCCAAAGTCTCGACCGAGACTTCTTCGTCTTGGCTCGTCTTCGTCTTGAAACCTTCTCTCGGACTGGTCTTCGTCTTCTGCAAGCTTCCGAGGCAGCTTGGCTTCGCCTCTCAGCTCTCCATGGGTGTAGGTGTGGTCGTCTTCTCTCTAGCTCCGTCCCAAATGCACTAAGAGTGAGTACAAATAGGATCTCCATAATACAATACGACATAATAACGCTTAAGAGCATCCCACAAATCTATAAGTGAACAATCATACTAGATTCCGGGAATACCACTCAATAAGCACCTAAACACCACTAATCCTAAGCTAATAGTCGCTAGTTACACCATATAGTAAGCTCCTATCAAACCTCCCCACACTTAAATCTTGCTCGTCCTCGAGTAAGCAAAATAAAGCTCACTCCTCCTAAAAAGAACAAAGGTCTACAGTAAGTGTAAGAAAGCTTGCTAGCGACTATACTCCAAACTCCAAAGTGTATATAAGCAACATACTCCGATCTATCTCCTTATGTCTCCGAGATATCCTACCCAAAACCCTCCTTATTTCTCCACCTTCATATGACACCACTCCATAGCAATAATAATAATCAAACAAAGTGATGTGCTTTTAAGCACAAGTAGAATCCTATTCTCCTCTAAGTGTAAGGGTACATAGATATGACATAAATAAGGATAAAATCGAGTCTCCCACTCGCTTATACACTTCTTATTCCTCCTTCTTCTATTAATGTCCTAAACCACTAGATATAATGATAAATCCACAAATCACAACCACCAATCCTAATTTAAAATTCTGCATCATACAACCACAACAGTATGCATCAAACTCCAAGAAATAGTGAACTAATCCTAGAATCTAACTCAACCGCCGATAATATATAAAGCAACCTAATAAACTAATGGAATGGTAGATATGCAAAGTGTGGATACAATAAGCTCATAAATAAGAGATATAAAAGGCTAAACTAACTCCTTATACCTCCTTGGTGAATCCTAGAAACCCGAGACATCCTTCTACTCCCTTCTTATATCTCCTGCGCCATTTAGATATGCAATCAATAAATCAATAACAAAACAATGTAATTCCGGCGTCCTTTCGGGTTTTCACCAAAAATCAAAGTGGTAGGAACTATTATTTTCTATTCTTTAATTTTTTTTATCAGGCATCAACCTTTTCCTTTTTGATCCTTTTTTGCTTGCTTGGTTTTTATTCTTATTTTTCGACTTTTTCGTATTCTTTTCGTCTATTTTTTTGATTTTTTTTTCAAACATAATAAAATAATGCGAGAGTTCAAACAGTAATAATCTGGTACAGACTCGATCGAAATACGACTCAAAACAGTTCAGCAGAAAATAAGCAAGAAAGATTAAAAGAACACATAAAACACCTCCTCGGTACGGTAAATCCTCTCCCCACACTTGAACATCGCATTGTCCTCAATGCAGCAAAAGAGGACCTCATAAAAATAGGGAAGAGGGGGAAATACCGCAATCACTTCTCAGCGTCGACGCCTCCGGTCGCGGTCGAGACATATGTAGTCGCGATCGCTACATCTCCTCGGGGGTAAAGTCTCGATCGAGACCCTGTAGTTGCGATCGCGACTCGAGTGATTTCGGGGGTTTTTCGGTTTTACTCCACCAATGGCTTCTCCCTGCTGACTCCTTAGACTCTCTAATTAAAATGACAAAAACAAAACAAACAAATGGGATTAAAGTCAGTAAAAATCCCCCGGGTTGCCTCCCGGTCAGCGCCGTTGTTTAACGTCGTTGGCTCGACGTAACTCGTTCATTCAATGTTTTTCAATCCTTTACGAATCGCATCGTCTAGCAATAATTTCTTAAACCATGGATGGAAAGGTTTGAGACTTAGACCATTCTCCTCTTTCACTACCCACAGTTGTTTGGGTTTCTTCTCCGTTTTCTTCTCCGCACACCTGTTCTTGGCTCGACCTTTCTCCTTTCCTTTCGCTTTCTTGGGTACCTGCATAGCAGCTTTAGCAGGTTTCTTTCCCTGTTTGGTTAGCGAGGTGGGGCCACTACCCAAAACAACATCAGTTTCAAGTTCGGAGATTTTTATGACATCATTTATGAAAAACACAGAGCTTTCATCTAGGGGTTGTGGTTTAGTACCAAATATATTAAATTTAACAACTTCCCCATTAAATCCGAGTGTCTGCGCCCCGGTATCTAAATCAATTTTAGTCTTAGATGCCCGCATAAACGGTCTCCCTAGCAGGACAGGTGTGGCATGCTTCTCATATTTATCATCCAGAACATAGAAATCTGCAGGAAATACAAGGTTTTCTACTTGAACCAACACATCTTCGACCAACCCTCTCGGGTAGATTGTCGATCCATCGGCTAATTGCAAAACTATTCCTGTTTTACTCACGCGTCTTAGATTTAATAATTCATAAATTGAGAAAGGTAGAACATTTATCGAGGCTCCTAAATCTAACATGGCTTTATCAATTTTAGTTGTACCTATGGTGCACGGGATGTTCACTATACCTGGGTCTGCACGCTTAGTAGGCATTGTCGGTTGAATGGCTGCGGAGACCCTTCCGCTTACCTGGACCTGCTGCCTCCCTTGCAGCTTCTCGGTTGCTTTCTTAGTGCACATCTCTTTCAACCGCGTAGCAAAGCGGGGAACCTTTTTGGCGAGTTGGAGTAGATATTGGTTTCCCTGGCACTTCCCGAACCTTTTGAGGATCTCTGCATCATTCCGAGCGTCGTCATCTAAAAGTCGCGGCCGAGAATCAATGTCGCGGTCGCTACTCTTTTCGGAAAATTTTGGATCACCGCCTTCTCGATCGCTACTTTTAAGTCGCGGTCGAGACTTCTCCTCGAACCCAATGTCGCGGTCGAGAATCTGATGTAGCGATCGCGAGTTTCTTTCGGGGTGAATGTCGCACTCGTGACACTCAAGTAGCGGTCGCGACTTTTCTACAGATTCATCCTCCTTCTCCTTTTCATCGGGCCTTAGCTCTCCTACAGTCGAGATGACACTTACATTTTCTTGTGGCGCTTCCACAGCCTGAGATGGTAACTTTCCCGATCCCTGCTGTTGAAGATTGTTCACCGCCTCCGCTATTTGCGCCGCTTGCTTCTCTAAGCTCCTTATACTTGACTCCGTTGTTTGCACCTGGGCTGTGAAATGCTTGGACAAGGACTCGATCATCTCCCTCAGCGATGGATCCTCATTCCTCGGTTGGTATGGTGCACGGTATTGATTGTTGAATTGGAGCGGCCTGTTCTGCGCCCCGGATGAATCTCCCCACCTAAATCCGGGATGGTCATTCCCTTTCGGATTGTAGTTTCCCTCTCGCTGGTTCTAATTATTATTGTTGTTCTCGAAGCGAGGACGGGGAGGTCCGAATCCTCCTACAGCGTGCACCTCTGCGATAGTCTGGTCCTGGAACTGTGGACACATATCGGTGGGATGGGTCTCGTCTACACAAATACCGCAAACTCTCACAGGCTTCGCATTACCAACGTTGAGGCTATTTATCATACTCTTGAGTTCAGCTATCTCGCTCTTCCATTCCGGCTCTCCGAAGCTCACAACATTGGCTCCCTTTCGTGCATACGTCCTTCCGAAGCTCCTCATGCCCTCAGCAATCTCGTTCAATCGCGCTCTGGCTTCGGCGGGAGTCAAATTCAGCACGCTCCCGTTGCACACAGCATCCACCAATCGTCTCTCATTATCTAACAACCCATTATAAAGGTGGGTTACCAGTTCCTTCTCCTCGAAGCCATGAAATGGGCAGCTCGCACACAGTCTTGCAAACCTCTCCACGTAGTCATATAACGTCCCAGCATCCTGCTGTTCCACCATTGCTATTTCCCTTTTTAGTGCAACCGCCTTCTTGGATGGGAAATATTTGTTTAGGAAGGCTTTGTGAAGCTTCTCCCATGTGTCGATACTTTCGGTGGGTAGCAAGTAATACCACTGGTGCGCGTTGTCTTTCAGCGTAAGACCGAAGGATCGCATCTTGATTTGCTCGTCGATGACGTTATTTGGTTTGCTGCAGTTGCAGATGTCGTGGAACTCGCTTAAGTGCATAAATGGGTCTTCCCCATCTGATCCATGAAACTTCGACAATAAGTTGATGAAGCCGGTCTTAAGTTCGAACGTGACGCCATTATTCAGGGCAGGTGGCGTCACTCCTAGACGTTGTTGCGTCACATCTGGGTCTGTAAGCTCTCTCAACGTTCTGGCCACCATTGATTCGATTACCAAATTCTGTAGAGATTGTCGTAGATTGCGTAGATGCACCCGCTCTATCTCTGGAATAAAATCAAGTAAATCAGAAATAGTGGCTCGTGTGTGGACCATAAGATAGGTCCACACAAAGATAACACACAAGGAAACAAACTATGATAGTTGGCTCCCCGGCAACGGAGTCAAAATTTGACAGGCGTTTTACCGGTCATTGGTCCTGTCAAAGATAAATCCAACTACTATCCACTAGTTAAGCAGTAAGTCGGAGTCGATTCCACAGGGAGCCACAACGATAATTTCTTTCCAGCGTGTTATCAATAGTAACAAGGGGGGTTTGGTTTGTAAATTTGTCGACAACACTAGTAATCGAAATTTGTTGGATTTTTGTAAACTTATAACAATGAAAAGCTCAGTCTTTCAGTCTCAACACATTATTCTCATGGAAAGTTGATCATCGAATTCTAATTGAGTTATGTTCTTTTAAATAAATAATCAAGTTGTCCTACTCTTTGTTCATAAATAGCAACTAGTCCAAATAGTCCTAGAAACCCTTGTTGTATGGAATAACCAAAGAAATCCTAAGGTTCAACTACTCAACAACATAAAGATCAAAGATATGTAGGCCTATGCAATATCATTGGCAAATCACCGACACTCGACACAGGTTTATAATCTCTACAAAATAAGCACTCGCAAATAGTCTATGCTAATTCGGATTGCTACCTAATAGACAAGACATTTCAAATCAAATTATCAAGCCTAGCAGTATGAATGAATACTAATCAACCTAGTTTCAACCTAGATAAAATCAATACCAATCAATGACAATAAGCACAAGAGATTATAAAACAATGCTAAAATTATTATTAGAACATAAACAATAGAGTTCTCACAAACAATTCCTAGAATAAAGGCCTCAACCTAAGAGTGAACTCGTAGGAACTTAGCCAGACATAGCCAAGAGAAAGCTATACATGATGATGGATAAACTAACCAGGATTGAAGGTAGAAGATGGTAGAAAGGTGGCAGCTTTCCTCTTGGTGGCTGAATTTTCAAAGAACTAATTGTAAAGTGGCAAATGATCTAATCTAACCTAAAAACTAGAGGAATATATAGGTCCAACCTCTAAGGAATAAAATAACTAAGAATAAATGAATAAAATGGGAAAAACTAATAAAATCTGATAAATCTCGGGCTTAAATCTTCAATTTGGGCCGGGTCCGCCAAAAGTCGCGGTCGCTACCTTCAGGGTCACGGTCGTTACTTTTCACCAATCTCTCAGGAACGTCTCAAGTCGCGGTCGCTACTTCTGGGTCGCGATGGCTACATCCATGTCGAGGCAAAGTCGCGATCACTACTTTATAGTCACGACCGCTACTTCTTCTTCGAGGGAAACTCTCGACCGAGACTCCAAAGTCTCGACCGAGACTTCTTCGTCTTGGCTCATCTTCGTCTTGAAACCTTTTCTCAGACTGGTCTTCGTCTTCTGCAAGCTTCAGAGGCAGCTCGACTTCACCTCTCAGCTCTCCATGGGTGTAGGTGTGGTCGTCTTCTCTCTAGCTCCGTCCCAAATTCACTAAGAGTGAGTACAAATAGGATCTCCATAATACAATACGACATAATAACGCTTAATAGCATCCCGCAAATCTATAAGTGAACAATCATACTAGATTCCGGGAATACCACTCAATAAGCACCTAAACACCACTAATCCTAAGCTAATAGTCGCTAGTTACACCATATAGTAAGCTCCGATCAATATGTCGCAGAGTCTTGCTGGCTTCTGATTTTCAAGGGCCATTCCTTTGATCAAACTCTTTAGCTCGGCGAATTCACTGTTCCATTCAGCCTTCCCGGAGCTTACAACATTATCTCCTCTCTTCGTATAAGTCCTGCCAAAACTCCTAGTCCCTTCAACTATTTCATTGATTCGGACTCGGGCTTCTGCAGGAGTCAAATTCAGCACACTATCGTTGTAGGCAGCGTCTACCAACCTTCTCTCATGATCAAGTAAGCCATTATGAAGGTGGGTCACCAGGTCTTTCTCTTCAAACCCATGGAATGGGCAGCTGGCGCATAATCTTGCAAACCTCTCGACGTAGTCGTACAATGACTCATCATCTTGTTGCTTTACCATGGCAATCGCTCTCTTCAAAGCAACGGCCTTCTTGGAAGGGAGATACTTACTAAGGAACGCCTTGTGTAGCTTCTCCCAAGTGTCAATACTCCCTGTACGTAGCAAGTAATACCATTGTTGCGCACTATCCTTCAGCGTAAGACCGAAAGCTCTCATCTTTATCCGCTCGTCTGTGATGTTACTAGGCTTGCTGCAGCTGTAGATATCATGAAATCAATCAGATGCATGATCGGGTCTTCCCCAACCAAACCATGAAATTTCGGTACCAGATTGATGAACCCAGTTTTGAGCTCGACGTGACCCCATCATTCAGGGCAGGAAACTTTACTCCGAGGTGTTGTTGCGTCAGGTCTGGGTCCGTCAGTTGTCGCAGAGTTTGATTTCCAGCCATGTTTTTGATCACCAAGTCGTGAATCCCTTGCTGCAAAGTCTGCAAAAACGTCCGCTCTATCTCGGGATCAAAAGTCAATAAATCTGGATTAGTAGCGCAAGTGTGGACCATAAGATAGATCCACACTAGAGTTAGTTACACAAAAAAAAGAAACTGTAAAGTCTGGCTCCCCGGCAACGACGCCAAATTTTGATGAGGCTAAAGTCGCTATTCCTATCAAAAAACCCAACTCAATATCCACTTAGTAAAGTGGGAAGTAGGGGTTGAATCCCTAGAGAGCCTGAGTACAGTTTATCTCTATCAATGTAACTAACGATGTAACCAATGTGGGGTTTTGTATTGTAATTGTAACTAGACTACTAATGCTAATAAAATAATGCTGGGTTGTACGAATAATGATTGGGAACACTCACTTATCAAAAATCAGTACATTGGACAAGCAAATTGATAATGGAATCGCAATAAATTATGCTCATAAACATTCAATTAGTTGTCCTACTCTTTGTTCTAAGATAGCAACTAGTCCAAATAGTCCTAGAAACCCTTATTGTAAGTTATAACCAAGGAAATCCCAAGATTCAATAACATAATAGCATTAAGACCAAAGAAAAGTAGGTTCACCCAATACCATTGGCAAATCTCCGATACTTGACATGAATTCAAAATCTCTACCCTAGAAACAATCACAAATAGTTAATGCATATAGAATTCGCTACCAAAGGTGAAGACTTTTCAAATAGAATTATCTAAACCTAGCAATATGAACAATATCAATCAACCTAGTTCGCGACCTATATGAATTCAATATCAATCAATTATATATTCAGGCACAAGAGATAATGAAACAATCCTCAATTGAAATAGAACATAAGTGTTTAGAAACTTATAATGCAACAATATCCAAGGCTTCAATCCTCAAATTGAACAATGGAAGGCTTAGTTCATCATAATCTCTAAGAACAATGAAAAACTCTAAGGTGGAGGCTAGATGATAAAAGTGGGAGAGGATATCCCAATAAAACCTAAAATCTATTTATATGTCTTAGGAATTTAGGAAATAAAATAAATAAAAGAAATAAAAAGTTAATGTTCAGAATTTAGTTGGAACAAAAAAATCTCAGATTGAATTTCCAAAATTGGGACGTTAATGATTTTCTGCCGCCCACGACCGCGGTTGCTCCACCCATGGCCGCGATCTTCTCTTCTGCAGGATTTTCTTCACACCGTTGGCCGCGATAGCTCCGTCCGTGGTCGCGGTTGTCTCTGCAGTGTTTCCTTTCTTGAGTTCTTGCTCCGGGACGCGTTGTCTGGCGTTCCCGGGTCTTCAACCACGCCCATATCCTCTTGGTACTTCATCACTCCAACTCCATAGTAATACCACAAATGCTCTCGAGCTTCCCGCAAATCCATATAGTATACTCTCCATGCCGGATTCCGGAAATGCGCTCGACAAGCTCCTAAACGCCGACAAATCTATGCTAATAACCGTTAGTTACATCGTATAGAATCTCTCTGTAAGTTAGATACTAATTACTTTCAAAGCTTCTACTCTATATAAAGATTTTAGTAGATAACTTAAAAGTAATTATTTTTAAGTGTTCTACACCCGATGAAAAATATCGTCGTTGTTTTGAAAGTAATACTTTCTTACTACAACACCATAATTCGTCTTGTGAGAATTCAATTGAATTCATAACTTGACATTTGATCTCATAACTTGACATTTGATCTATGGTCGAACCGAAACACTTAAGATTTTGTAAAGGAAAACAAACTTGATAATGACTTTTCCTTGTATATAATAAAATTTGAATAAAAATGTCTATCACTAATCGAACATAATTTTCATCAAATCATATAAAAATTGTGTTTCGATTTACCTTATTATCTTATTTTTATTTTTTAATTTAGGTTTTCCGAAATGTATATTTTGATCTATGAGCCATTAGGCTGTAAACAGGTCCATTTGAATTCATAATTAAGGCTTCCCAAAGACACATAATTATTTATTCATTTTGATATGGACCATAGTTATCTCATGCTTACATAAATAGGAACCGTAAAATTCCTATGTAATAAAATATCTTTTAAGTCATATAAACTCAAATATTTGGGCATATATATTTATCCCTAGAGTTAATAACATAAATTTCTTTTTTAAATATTTCTAGAACTATGTTGACTTGATTCCGTATAAAACTGATATGTAGGAAATTCGTGATAAACCCAAATTCATAAAAAAAGTATCGAATTTAGTGACATATTAATTAAAAAGTCAAAAATTATGTCTTGTCTAGAACTATGTGAACTTGATTCCGTATGAAACAAATACGTAGAAAATTCGATCAAACCTAAATATGGTATATGATTCAGTCACCCCATTTTGAGCTACATAAACTTGATTTCGTATGAAATATATATGTATGAAATTCGAGCAAACCTAAAATATGGTATCGGGTTCAATCACCCCATTAATATGAAATAATTATTTAATAAATATTATTTAATTGAATTATATTTGATTTGTTCCCTTTTGATAAGGGTATGTAGGAAACTCGTCATAAAAGCAATCACTTTGTAGTTCAATCAAAATACACATGCTTTTGTGGAGGGCCGTTTGATGTCGGATAATATCTTTTTGGTCCAGGAGCTCCTTAAGAGGTATGACGTTAAGAGGGACACCAAGCGGTGTTTCCTTAATGTTGACCTCGCCAAAGCATACGACACTGTATCTTGGGAGTTCATTCGGTTCGCCCTTACCCACGTCGGTATTCCTCCTAGGTTTATAGAATGGGTGATGGAATGCGTTACCACGGCCTCTTATTCTATCAAAGTTAATAAGTGTATACATGGGTTTTTCGAGGGTAAGAGGGGCCTCCGTCAAGGGGACCCTCTTTCCCCTCTCCTTTTTGTGATTTGTATGGAGATTCTATCTCGGCATATCCGAAAGGAGACGAACCACCCTTTGTTTCACTTCCATCAGTTCTGTGATACTTTGAGGATTAGCCACCTGATGTTCGCTGATGACATTGTGCTTTTCTGCCGTGGAGATGCAGGGTCTGTAGGGATCCTCATGGGTGTTTGGGCAGATTCAGGGAGATGTCCGGGCTCAGCGTCAACGTCGGGAAGTCTTCTATCTACCTGGCGTCGGTGTCGGACCAGGAACGTGCGGAGTTGACTGGTGCCACGGGGTTTAGTGCCGGCACTTTCCCCTTCCGGTACCTCGGGATCCCGATTAGCTCCTCCGGGCTCAAGGTGATTCAGTTCAAGCCGCTGCTCGACAAGATCAGCTCCTACCTCAATGCGTGGGCGAAGAAGACCATCTCCTTCGCGGGTAGACGGGAGCTCATTGCGTCGGTCCTTCAGGGTAGCGCTGGATTTTGGATCTCTCTTCTTCCCTTACCTACTAGTGTTCGTCTCTCCCTTGTATCTATCTGTAGAGGGTTTCTTTGGAGACACCCTCGGGTTAGTTGGGATAAGTTATGTGTACCTAGGAGGGAGGGGGGGCTTGGACTTTTGGACTTTGGTATTTGGAACAAGTGCTTCATGTTGAAGCACTTGTGGCATATTGTTGATAGGAGACCTAGTCTATGGGTTAGATGGGTCCATCATCGCCATTTATCGGTGGTGGAACCCCTCGACTGGATTCCTCATCACCGAGACACTCCCCTCGTTAAGGCTATGGTCCATGCTCGCGAAATGGTTTGTGGCCTTGAGGGGAGGGAGGTGAGTGTTCAGGATACCCTGGAAGAGTGGTGTGTGGAGGGCAAGTTTAGTGTGTCCAAAGCATATGACACCCTCCGCCCTAGGTTGCCTGTTGTGAGTTGGTCTAGGGAGGTGTGGCCGGCGTTCCACACGCCCAAGCATGCTTTCATTCTTTGGCTTGCCACGCTTGGCAAGCTCTCGACCTATGATCGCCTCCACTTCCTTGATGTGGACCCTACGTGCAGACTTTGTGGGACTACCCCCGAGAGTCACGACCACCTGTTCTTCGAGTGCTCCTACTCCCGGACGATCTGGCGCGCGGTGTGCGAGAGATTCCAGATTCCTCTCTCGGTGGACTCCATCTCTCAGGCGTTGCTTTGGGCTCCGGCTCTATGCTAGGGAGGATGCGTGCCTCTCCAAGGCTCGTGTGTTCACCTTCTCTGCTTCAGTGTACTTCGTGTGGCATGCTAGGAATGCCCGAATCTTCGACGACAACCGCATTCCTCCGGATGTGGTGACTCGGCTCATCATCGTGCATGTGTTCCGGCTTCTTCATAGCAAGTTCCCTTCCTCCTTGGTTGGGGCCTTGTAGGTGTTGCTTGCTCGCTTGCTGGCTCGTGTTCCTGGTTGTTCACCATTGTATGGGAGGTGTGCGTGCCTTCCCATGTTTGGTGTTTGTTTCCCTTCGTGACAAAGTATGGAAGACCTGCGTGTCTGTCCATGTTTGTCAGTTTTTCTTCTTGTTTTGTGCCGGTGCAGGGGTGCTCTTTTTCCTCTATGATGGTTTTTCCCTTTGGGTTTTTCATCATGGAGGTTTTAATGAGGCCCGGGGTGCTTTGCCCTGCTCTTATAGCTGCACTTTTGGGTACTCTTGGTTCTCTTGTTTGGTTTGGTGCATAGTATGGGGGGCCTTTGTGCCTTCCCATGTATGCCTTTCACTCTCTTGGTGTCTTGTCTGGATTGTGTTCCCGGTTTGTTTCCTCATTTTTGAGGCATACCTTATATGAATTAACCTTTAAAACAAAAAAAAAAATACACATGGAAACATAGTTTCATGTAAAAATGATATATTAAAAAAACTAAGTATAACTTGAACATAAATTAATAGTGGGAAGATTAGACAACCCTCTAGAAGGTGTGTTTAGTCTCACTCATGTCATACAAATGATAGCTGGGCCGCATCTAGACAACCCTTCCTAGAAGGTGGGTTTAGACATGTTCTTCTGATGTACAAATAATAAAGAAATAAATTAAATATTTTGAACTACGTAAGGCTTAATTTTCTTAAAAATGATATGTAGGCAACCCGTTAAATTTCGGGTGAAACCCAAATCATTAAAAAAATTCAAATATTTTGTATCTACATTATTTTTAGTCAAAATAGTCGAAAGGGAAGGTCGAACTACAACAAAAATAATTAAAGCGTGTTTTGTGAAATTGTGTACATTTTTGCTCAACATATTTTTGGCACGCCTGGGGGACCTTTTCTTTCTTTTCACCTTTAAATATAGTTTATACTAATATTCATTTCCTTTTGTTTAAAGGAAATGGCACCACAAATAACCGTGAACTTCAGTGAGCTCCCTGCGACGTTCATTGTCAACGAGGGTCGATGGATCAAGAAGCGATCCTTCAAAGTGCACTTTAACATCACCAGGGACTCGGTCTCAACCGAGATCCCACTTGAGAACCCTTTTAATGCTCACCCCGAATCCGAGGAGACCATTTTCAAGGGAGGGAAGTCAACAACCAATATCGTGACTACCCACAACACGGGCATGAAGCCCAAATATGTCATGGTTAATCACCCAACGATGACCAAGACTAAGGCCTACTACGTTCCTGATGGGATGGCCTCATCTGCTAGTCTGGCTTGACGTGAGCCTATTATTCGTGTTATCAAGAAGGGTAATGAGCCTATAAATCACGCGACCCATTTGAACTCCAAGGCCAAAAAAGTCAACAAGACTAGGAAGAGGAGTAAGAAGAATGGGTCAAAGAGGGATGGACCATCTCACCGTTTGGAAAATTCTGCCATGTTGGAGTTGGCAGAAAAGACTCTAAGCGAGGCGGCCAGTAAACTCTTTACACCAAGCGAAACAATAATTTTCCCTTGTGTGATTACTCGGCCCAAATTTACATAGAGTCCATTCCTATTTACATAGGAGAGTTGGAAGATGTCAACATGACTTCTTATGCTGAGTAGATCCCATCTAAGGCCTCTAAAATCAAAATCATCAAGACTGCAAAGTCTAAAAGGGTTCAAGGAGATCAACTTGCTAACAAAGTTGAGCAGATGCCTACCAAGAAAAAAGGTTCTCTCAAAGCAGAGGGTTCATCTTCACACTCAGTAGGGCCCCATCAATATGAGGGGGTGATTACTAGGTCGAAGGCTAAGGACCATTCTTATGAAACCATGGTCTCACGAGCATCCTCTCCGCCTCCGCCTATGTTGATCTCATAACATTTGACGGAAGAGACTTTGGTTTCCCCATTATATGGAAACCCCGACAATCTTTTCCAAGAATAGGAATTTGCACCAGTTACTCCGAAGTCAAAGAACACTATTGTCCTACAAGATAAGGCGTAAAACATGCCGGTATTAAGCACCGGTACTAATATCATTGAGGAGCAACTAGGAGAGTTTCAAAAACAGTTAAGCAAGAAAGATGCTCAAATAGCGTCTCTCGTGGATCAGGTGTTCAATCCACAATCAAGAGAGTAGGAATGTCAGTCCCATGATAAATGATGATGTGGAAACTAGTAACACAAGTATCACCTCACAAGAAGTTCGAGAGACGATAGCTTGGGGTATAAGGGAGTTTCAAATGTCTCAAATCACCTATTTTGAGATGCCGAAACCATATCCCACACATTTTGATTCGGTTCTTTCCTTACAGGTACTAAAGGACAAACTTTGATAAATTTGACGGTATACATGGTTTGCCACACGATAATCTTGCTCACTTTTATTCTACATGTGGCGAAACCGCATTACGTAATGAATTCTTGATTTGACAAGTCGTTCAGTCTTTGAAAGGTTCAACATTACATCCTACGTCAATTCAAACTTGGGATGATCTTCAAGGGCCTTCTTGGCTTAATTTGTAAGCTCAAAGGCCAAGGTCTCAATCACGCACCTTGCAAATGCATGCCAGCGGTCTAATGAGTTGGCAAACGACTTCATTGCAAGATGGAGAAGTTTGAGATTGAAATGTCCTAGAAGTTAAGTGAAAAAGCATGCGTTCAAATGTACACCAACAATATACTTCTTGATCTAGCAGCGCACGTTCGAAGTGCAAACCATCATCCTTTGATTCTTTAGCATCAAAGGCATGTAATGGTGAGCGCCAACTTGCTAGGCGTAAAGCCATTTCTAGTCGTCCTTAATTCAATGAGATTAAAAGATATGATGGAAGAAGTCACAAAGGAAAGGCGAGACTATGGCGACTTTTATTCAGCCAAATAACAAGCCTCTAACAAAGGCCATTCTAAAGCAAACGATCGAGCCAAAGAGAAAGCCAACTCTTGAAGAAAGAAGGCAAAATAAATATCCCTTTGAAGATGAATATGTTCAAGGAATTTTTGAGGAATTGATGTCTGCTAAGCTTCTAACGCTTCCTGAACCAAAGAGGCCTAAAGAAGTTGGCAAAACGAATGATTTCAAAATACTGTCCGTACCATCGATTGATTAGTCACTCGATCACAGATTGCTATGTCCTTAAGGATATAATAGAAGGATGATAACTAAAGGTGAAATAGAGATTGAAGGAGTATCTTCTAAAACTCCTATAGCTTCATCGAACACGATTTAGACAATGGAAGATCAGGAGTTTGAAACAAGTGTAGAAATTGTTGGAAGTGATGGTGCGCCTACTGTTTTATTACCACCAATGGAAATTCATATGGAGTTCTAAGTAGGCGATGAAGATCACATTATATGGGAATACCCTGACATGACGAGGGATTGGACCCTCACAGCCAATGCTGTATGAAGTCGTGACGTGTTCATATGTTCTCAAATGACAATTATGAGAGAAAGTGTGATGATAACCTTGGGTGGAATCCTTGTGTGAGCAAGAAAAAGCCTCTTTGCACCAATATCAAGTCTCGAGCCCTCCAGGGTATAGAATTATTGGTAGAAAGCCAGAGAAGAAGAAGTCTAAAAAGAAAAAGAGGAAGTCACCAAAAAAAGAAACAAGTGGTAGACTCTAGAGAAGAATATGTTCCACCTACCCGTGTTCCATTTACCTTAAAGGACATTGTGCCCAAAGATTTGGTAGATGATAGTTCTTTGGATGATGAACAGGTTGGGGCGATGAAGTTGTCCAATGCTGTATCACTTCAGATGCTGACACATGTGATGCCGAAGAGTTACAAGTCGATTTTGTTTCTCTCCGCTCAGGACATCAACTCTCACCTTTAAAGAGAAATCAAAAGGGAAGGAGTTAATATCTGAAGAAACTTCACAAGCGATAAGTTTTTGAGAAGAAGTTCAAAAGTCACAGAAGAAAAAAATAAATGAGTCAAAGAAAAGACAGAAAAGGACTCCAATCCCCAAATGCCTATGACTAGTTGCAAAGCACCTCATAAGGAGTAAATGCACATGACATCATTAATCACTTGAAACGCATTCCGGCACGCCTAAGTGTTTATGAAGCCTTACAAATGTCAAATGACCTAAGGAAAGAATTGATTCATGCTCTTACAAAGCCCGAGGAATACAAAGACCAAGTTAGTCCCAATGAAGTCGACCAAGTGTCAATGACCCTACCCATTCAATGTGCTTCGTGTATGGCATGCATAACATTCTCCGATGAAGATATTGCAACTAGGAGAAGATCATCACAATATGTCTTTGTATATAACGAGAACAATTGGAGATGTAAAGGTGAATCGGATCTTACTTGATTGTGGATCGGCAGTGAATCTCCTTCCTTTGAAAACCTTGCGAACAATTCTGTTGAACCCAAGCCATTTGTATCCTACACATCTCACAATTCAAGGGTTTAATTAGGTTGGTCAAAAATCCATGGGAATGATTTCCTTGAAGGTCGTTTTGGATGATCTATACAAGGATGGTCTAATCCATGTTATCACACTAATACCTCGTACAATGCATTGTTTGGACGTCCTTGGTTACATTCTAGCAAGTCTATTGTTCCCACTTTACATCAATGTTTGAAGTATACCGACAAACATGGAAATGAAAGAACGATCCATGGAGATCTTAAACCTTTTTACGGGGAGAATGTGAACTATGCTGATGCTAAGTTCTAAATATCTGTTAGCTTTGATCAAGAACGTCTTGAAAAGGATTAATGCTAAACAGATACATTTGAAAGGTGAAACGAGCCAAAAGGCTTGTCATCACCAAAGATATCCTTTGATGAGTGAAGAGAGCAAGGATGCGACCAAAAATCTTGCTCAAATACACTCCAAAAGAAAGATAAAGGTCGACCAAAAGCCTTTAATCTCTATAGAGGGGTAATGCACTCTCTCATGACGAGTTATACTGTTCCCTTAAGAAGATTGATCAGTTAAATCAAAAGTTGGGATTGATCGTCCATAGATTCTTCGGGAAAAAATAAAGTGGTAGGAAAGTGTTGTCTTGAAAGGGGAAAGCTCTAACCACACTATTGAGGCTTCGTCCTCAAAATTGCCCAAGAAAAGAAGAATCAATGTGCAAAATAACAAAGCTTTCTCCAAGAGAAAAATTATTCATGAACGTCTTGCGATAATGTGTATTACAATTTGCATGTTACTCAAGAACGTGGCTCTTGGTTGCAAATGTTTTAGAGCCCGAAGTACTGACACAAGAAGAACAAAATATGTTCTTAGAGGACAACATGGAAGATTCTTAAGTTTCAGTATTTGAAAGACTTGATGATGCCCCCATACAAGGGACATCTCGTGTTTCCGTGTTTCAAAGGCTTGAAAGAGATGAGCCTAAAGAAAACAATATCAGAGCCAGGAGAAGTAAGAAATGGAAGCTCAAGAAAAAGAAAAATGTCGAGTTTCTCATGAAGAAATTGGGGGATCTTACCGTTGGCGATGTTGAGACGGTAAACATGGTTTCCATCTCTAATGAGGGAAATAATAAAGAAATGGAGTCCCCTACGATGCCTACTAGAGTTTCACAATATTTCATTAATGTAGTTTCAACCTGCGCCACCAGAAATGGAGGATGGAGATCAAACTACCGTTGATGAACTTCAAGAAATAAATTTAGGGACCAATGAGGACCATATACCGATCTTATCAACGCTTCACTCAAAAGTGATGAGAAGGTGGTATATGAACAACTACTTAGGGAGTATAAAGATGCATTTTCCTGGGGGTATCAAGATATGCCAGGCCTGGACTCAAAGGTTGTCGTTCATAAATTGGCTGTCTCTGACGACAAAAAACCAGTGAAACAAGCACAACGACAATTTTTCCCTCACCTTGTTGTTCGCATCAAGTCTGAGGTGAATAAAGTAATTGAGACGGTTTTCATTCGTGATGTCCAATATCCCATATGGTTTACTAACATCGTTCTGGTAAAGAAGAACAATGGTCAACTCCATATTAGTGTGGATTTTGGGAACTTAAATGAAGCATGCCCAAAAGACAAATTTCCACTACCCATCACCGGAATCCTAGTTGATGCCACTATTGGCTTCGAAGCTTTGTCCCTTATGGGTGATTTTAAAGGTATATCAAATCAATATGCATCCTTAATATGAGGAGTTAACGGCGTTTCGAACTCCCTAAGGCACATATTGCTGGTCTAAAAATGTCGGGGCAAATTACCAAAGGGCTATGAAAGTCATATTCCACGATCTGCTTCACAAAATAATATAACGTTATGTGGACAAATTAATGGTCAAAGCTAATGAAAGAGAAGACTATCCAAGTGATCTTCAGATAATTTTTGAAAGGTTACGCAAGCACACCAGCTTAAGATGAACCGCCTCAAGTGTGCATTTGACACAACTTCGTGGAAATTTCTTGGTTTTGTTGTTCAAGGCCAAGGTATTGAATTGAACCCCATAAAATCAACGATATTATTCAAATGCCTCCCCCAATGAACCTTCGTGAGCTACAAGGATTATAAGGAAAGCTCCCTTACATTCGATGGTTTGTTTCAAATTTGACAAGGAGGTGTCAAACATTTCTACGGTTGATGAGAAGAACTCGCCATTTAAATGGGTTCAACAATGCCAAAATTTTCTTGATAACATCAAGCAATATATGATTAGTCCACCAATCTTAATGGCACCGGTGCAAGGAAGGCCTTTGATCTTGTATATAGGAACTCTTGAACGCTTTTTGGGAGATATGTTGGCTCAAAACAATGACGAAAGGAAAGAAAATGTGTTGTACTATATAAGCCGAAAATTGGTGGGAGCATAACACAATTATTTCTCCATGGAAAAAATCTTCATAAGCTTGCTATTTGCCCTTCAGAAATTGCGACACTACCTATTATCCCATCAAATTACTTTGGTATCTAAAGTTGACCCTTTAAGATAAATCTTGTACAAGAATGTCTTGTCGGGTAGATTAACCAAATGGGCCATGCTCTCAGCACTCTTTGACATCAAATTGTGTCCAAAAAGCTACGAAAGGGCAAGTTATTGCGGATTTTCTAGCTGCTCATCCGACCCAAATAACGAGGAGTTATCAGATGATCACCCAGATGAAGAAGGGTTTACGATAGAGGAAAAACCTTGGCAGCTATACTTTGATGATGCAGCAAAAATAGATGGTGCCAGAATTGGTATTGTATTTAGCACACCCTCTGGCGGATTGGTTCCCTATTCATTCTGTCTCTTGGAGACTTGTACGAATAATTTGGTGGAATATAAGGCACTTATCATAGTTCTTGAAATAACCCTTGAAATGCGTATTGATCCTCTAAAAGTGTTTGGTGATTCTTAATTAGTCATCAAACAAATATATGGAGAATATGATGTCAGTATTTCAACCTTGGTCTCTTTATGTCAAAGGGCGAGGCAAATCATGAACGAGTTTGATGATCTAGAAGTCATACATGTGGCCAGGTCTGAAAATAATAAAGCGGATGCTTTAGCTAAGTAAACGACATTATTAACGCTACCTGATGAAAGAGAAATTCAAGTTACGGTTGGAGAGCGACATATATTAGCATCGTCTCTTGATCGTCTTGAGCCAGTCGAGGAAGTCAATCTCATGCCAGTCTACGAGATCGATGAAGACCTTGACTGGAGACAATCATTCATAGAGTATCTTAAATATTGAATTCTTCTTGAAGATGCAAAGAACAAAGTGGATGTAAAACGACGAGCACCAAGGTTCTTACTGAGAGGGGATACTTTGTATCGAAGAGCCTTTGATGGAATGTTGATACAGTGCTTGTCAAAAGAAGAAAGAAAAAATATTCTTGCATTGACTCATGCTGGAATGTACGGGGAACATCAAGGTGGTCCAAAGCTTCCCGATCAAGTTAAAAGATTGGGATATAATTGTCCTACCATGGTAAAGGATGTGATGAGGTTTGCTAAGGCATGTCGCTCATGTGAAATTCACGGTAACTTCATTCATCGACCGTACCAGAGGCTCTACCCATCCATCTTATCATGGCCATTTAACGCATGTGGACTTGATGTAGTGGTTCCCATAAACCCATCATCATCTCTAAGTCATTAGTATATATTGGTTGCGATAGATTATTTTTCTTAATAGGAAGAGGCTATACCATTTAGTCTATCGATATGAGGTCCCTTCAAAGATAATTTCAGATAATTCTCTATATTTTAGAAATCAACAAATGGTGAATCAGACCGAAAAATTTGTGTTCAAACAAAGCTTTTCATCGAGCTACAACCCGAATTCTAATGGCGAAGATGAAGAATTTAACAATGTATTCTGTAAAATCCTTCAGAAGATACTGTCAAAGTCTAAGTGAGATTGGCATGAACTTTTTCCTGAAGCACTATAGGCATATATGACAACCGTCTGAACATCCACTAGGTGTATGCCATATAATCTAGTATTTGGATCTGAAGCAGTGTTCCCTCTAGAGGTGCAATTACCATTTCTTAGAGTTATGATGCAATTAGAAGAACCAAATGAAATTTTTAAGATTCTTTTAGCTGAGCTGGAAGCATTGGATGATCATAGGCTAGAGACAAAAAGGTCGCTGGGGCATTTAATAAGCTAGTTAAGTCTCGTTCGTTTTTGGTTGGCGATTTGATACTTACCATAAGGATGCCGATTATCATGAACCAAATGTCACAAGGGAATTTGAGCCGGAATGGGAAGGTCCATATGTTATAACCAAGTTCTTCCCAAATGGTATGAGTTCCCAAATGTTGAGGGTGGAGTTATATACTCTTGTGTGAATAGGAAATTTCTGAAGAATTTATTCACTTTAAGTCAATTATATACATATGATAGTTGGCTTAATTTTGGGAAACCCTTCCTAGAAGGTAGGTGACAGGCGTAACACGGTCACTTTTCCTATCAAAGATAATCCAACTAAACAATCCACTAGTAAAATGGTAAGTCAGAGTCGAATCCCAAGAGAGCCACAACGATAGTCTATTTCTTTCGTGTTACCTAGTAGTAACTAAGGGGTTTTGAATGTTGTAATCTAAGCTAGCAATAATAAAACGGTAAATGTTGGATTTGTAAATTATTATGATGGAAAGCTCACTCTTTTAGCATCATCACATTATTCTTATGGAAAGTTGATCATTGAATTCTCTTAATCCTATATTCTTAACTATCTAATCCAGTTGTCCTACTGTTTGTTCGTAAATAGCCACTAGTCCAAATAGTCCTAGAAACCCTTGTTGTAAGAAATAACCAAAGAAATCCTAAGGTTCAAAAGCGCAACAACATAAAGATTAAAGATAAGTAGGCCTATGCAATACCATTGGCAAATCGCCGATACTCGACACAGGTTTATAATCTCTACAAAATAAGCATTCGCAAATAGTCTATGCTAATTCTGATTGCTACCTAAAAGACAAGACTTTTCAAATCGAATTATCAACCCTAGGAATATGAATGAATAATAATCAACCTAGTTGTAGACCTAGAAAAAATCAACATCAATCAATAGACAATAAAGCACAAGAGGTCATAAAACAATGCTGAAATTATTATTAGAACATAAACATAAGAATTCTCACAAACATATCCTAGAATAATGGTTTCAACTTAAGAGTGAACTAGTAGGATCTTAGCCAGACATAGCCAATTGAAAGCAATACATAATTATGGATGAAACTAACCAGGGATGAAGGTGAAAGTGGCACAAAGGTGGAATGAGTTGTGAAATTGAACAAAGGTCTAATCTAACCTAATATCTAAGGGTTTATATAGTTCCTAGTGAAAGGGAAATAAAATAAATCAAAAGAAATAATAAAATAGGGAAAACCAAATCAGAATCTCGGACTTAAATCTTTGTTTTGGGCCGGTCCGTGTCCGTGGTCGCGATCGAGACATGTGGGTCGCGATCGCGATCTGGCTCCAGTTCTCAGGTCCGGTGGAAGTCTCGATCGCGAAAGGTTGGTCTCGGTCGAGACATGTCTACTGAGGCTAAGTCTCGATCGCGACTTTAGGGTTTCGGTCGAGACATCTTTTCTGAAGCTGGCTCTAGGTCGTGACACCTCCTCTCGGTCGTGAGGCCTTCTCTCGAACTGGTCTTTGGTCTTTTATAAGCTTCGAGGCAGCTCGGCTTCGCCTCTAGGCTTCTCCATGGGTGCAGGCGTGGTATCCTTCTCTCTAGCTCCATCCCGAATGCACTAAAAGTGAGTGCAAACGGGATCTCCGTAATAAAACCACAAAATACCGCTTATGAGCATCCCGCAAATCCATAAATGAACACCATACCGGATTCCGGGAATACCACCCAATAAGCACCTAAACACCACTAATCCTAAGCTAATAGTCGCTAGTTAACACCATATAATAAGCTCCTATCAGTAGGTCCGAAGTTTATCCTTTAATGTGTATGGACAAAACAAAAAGAACATGTAATTGATTAGTTCACATGATGAACTACAAATGGTTTGATCCATACAAAAGAGGGTACATAGGCAATCTAGTAGTTGATGAAGAAAGCTAGATGGAATAAAAACACTTTGTCTCCTTTAGTTATATACATTCTCAATGCACAAAACGTTTCAAATATAAAATTGTGCGAAATAAATTGAGATGTTTAATTAGGTGGACAATAAAGTGGAACGGTCATAAAGACGAAAATTTGAATGTGTTCATAGACTCACAAGTACAAAGTTTCGGGAATAACTGTTTGACCATAAAAATTCACAAATTAATTAATTTATGATATTAGTCCAGTTTGTTAAATCATATCGATTTTGACTATAATGCATAAATTAAATATTAAGTTAAATAGAGTGTGTAATCCATTATAATGGTTATTATACACATATCATTTATTTAACTTATAAGAAAGGGAAAATAGATTTTTTTTCTTTTTTTAAAAGAAAGAGGGAGAGATTTAGGTGATTATTTAAGTTCCATTTTAGTTGATTATTTAACTTCCTTTTAGTTAATTAATTAACTTCTCTTTTAGTTGGTTAATTAACTTCTCATTAATTAGTTAATTAGAAATCAATTAACCGTAACCACCTTATTCCCCTACTATATGTATGTGTGGACGATTGGTTAATGAGGAGGTTGACCGGCAGATTCACAAATGTTGGAAAGATTTTATATCTTATGTCCATCATGATCACACATATATAATTGTCCAAGATTTTATATCTTATTTCCATCATGATCACACATATAATTTTGATTTGGGTGACGTTTAACAAACACATATAGTCTAATTTATGGAAACTTGAGTGATAGAATCATTTGAGATTGGATAAATCTTTGATCGATTAGCCTTATTTGTTTGTCGAGACAAATCTACATGTTAATGACACTGGACAACTTGACAGTATCTACTTCTTTTATATAAAAAAAATGCGTGTTAGGTTTGAAAGTATATACTTTCACCTTCGCATTATATTTATATTTGGTTAAAAAGTAATTACTTTCACAACCTCTACTCTATATAAAGATTTCGGTAGATAACTTAAAAGTAATTACTTTTTTTTTAGGAGAAAAGACTACTTCATTAACTAAGATCTGCAATTACAAGACTCGCAACTGAACCCGGAAAACAACTAAAATCACTAGATACCACCGGTCTAGAAGGACGAACATTAGCAAGACAATGAGCAACGGAAATGCTCTCCCGCCTACAGTGGACCCACCGACTTACAGACACAATACTACTAACATGTAATAAACCCAAATGTCCCAACCAAGGACGACATCTACGAAGTTTAGAAATTAACGAGAGACAATCACTCTCAATAAAAACATTACTAAGCCCCTAATAAACACACACTTGCTGTGCCCAAAGCATTGCTTCCGCTTCGTTCAACTCCACGCTATGTCCGGAATCAAGCCGTTTCGCTCCCATAGAAACAACTTCCCCCGTCGCCGAATGAATCACAAAACCAATCCCATTCCCCAATCCATCCGACACCGACGCATCACAATTGACCTTCACCGAACCCAAAAGAGGCCGTTGCCAAACACGTAACCCACCTACTTGCAGAATACCCAATTTCAGCTGAAGTTTACTACTTCTGAATTCTCTGCCCCAGCTTGTGCAGTCTTCTAATAGGTCTGTAGGTTGAATCATCTCGTTCTCAATAATACGCTTGTTACGCGCTTGCCAAATACCCCATAAAATCAATAACCAATCTATCATAACGTCTGCAAACAAAACACCAACACATTTGGAGAAGAAATCCAGGATTAATGCTGAATATTTCCCTAGATGTGCCATATCCAGGCACAATTTCCACACCACCTACGCCTTACAATAGAACAACAACACATGAACGCCGGATTCTGTATTTCCACATACTTCACACAAGGCATCAATAGTAACTCTGTGTAAATATAGATTATGTTTGACAGGCAAAATCTCTCTGCAAGCTCTCCAGGCAAAAGAGATAACCTTAGGCGGTACTTCTATCTTCCACAACTTCTGCCATAACAGATTTCCAGCATCAGTATTAGATCCCAATGGAGAAAATCCCCCACGTTTTTCCTGAATTTTCTGGTGAAGCACATGATACGCAGTTCTAACACTGTACAAACCATCTTTCGTATGAGCCCAAATAAGCTCGTCATTAGCTGGTGGTTGTGGTAGCCGAATATGTACCCCAATCACAAGGAAGCAAATTGTGCTGAACAGCTGTTGTATTCCATTTCCCTTCTTCCCAGTCAACCAGATCCGACACCCGTAGATTCACATCAAAACCAGACGCTGGCTTCGCAACCTTGTATGTACTAAGGCGGGGCAGCCATCTATCCTCCCACACATTGATTAGTTCTCCACTGCCCACACTCCAATAACAGTTCTCCCTAACAACCCCTCGCCCCTGCAGAATACTACGACATGTAAAACTTGGTGTACTGCCCAGTTGTGCTTCGAATAGATGCGACTGAGGATAGTATTTATCCTTAAGAAGCCATGTCAATAATGAATTTGGATTACGTAAGATACGCCAACACTGCTTGCCCAAGAGAGCAATATTGAATAATTAAAGTCCCGAAATCCTAGACCTCCCTTCTTTTTGGACTACACATACGCTCCCAAGTCATCCAATGTAGCTTGTTTCTGGTGGAACTGTTACCCCACCAGAATGAACACACAATCTGTTCCAGCTCATGACACAACGTTGAAGGTAATCTAAAACAAGACATAGTATACATCGCTATGGACTGAATAATAGATTTAATCAGCACCTCTTTCCCAGCACGAGATAAAGTTCGTTCCTTCCATCCTGTTACACGACTCAGAATTTTTTCTTTCAGTTGTCCGAAAATAAGATTCTTTGACCGGCCCACCATAGTAGGTAAACCCAGATACTTGTCATGCTTATCAACCTCCATCACACCCAGAATATCAACGATTTCCGCTCTACGAACTAGATCCACATTTCCACTAAAGGAAAGTTCAGATTTTGTGAGATTTACTTGTTGTCCCGATGCTGCTCCATATACATGGAGAATAGTTTTCAGTTCAGAGCTCTGTTGACAGGTTGCTCTCACAAATAATATACAATCATCCGCAAAAAACAGATGTGAAATCGTAGGAGCAGAACGACAAATAGAGATAACACTGATATGTCGCTGCTGTTCTGAGAATCGAAGCATACTTGACAAGCCTTCTGCAAAAAGAAGGAAAAGAAAGGGTGATAAAGGGTCACCTTGACGCAACCCTCGAGATGGGATAAAAGGCGGTGATGGTCTTACATCAATCAACACCGAAAAGGAAACCGTAGACACACATCAGAGAATCAATTTCGTCCACTGTTGAGAAAACCCCAATCTTAGCATACAATGCTCCGAAAAACTCCACTCAATCCGGTCATAGGCCTTAGCCATATCTAACTTCAATGCCAAATACCCCTTCTTACCATTCTTCTTTTGTTTCATATAATCAAATAGCTCGAAAGCAGCCAAAACATTGTGTGTGATCATACGTCCAGGAACAAAAGCGCTTTGACTTTCCGAAACTAACTTCGATAAACACCCCTTCAATCTGGCAGTTAATATCTTAGAGACGACTTTATAAGCTATATTTCACAAGATGATAGGACATAGATCTTGCATACGGTTAAGGTCAGAATTCTTTGGAATCAAAGATATATAAGTGTGGTTAAACGAAGGTGGAAATTCATTTCCATTAAGAATACCTAGTACAAAAGTAGTCATATCCTTCCCTACGACATCCCATAAACTTTGATAAAATACCGTTGCCATTCCATCCGGTCCCGGAGATTTCGTGGGATGAATGGCAAAAAACTCTTCTTTCACTTCATCATTAGTGATCGGAATTAGTAACATTGTGTTGTCTTCCTCAGTTAGCAGCGGAACCATCAAAAAGCAAGCAGCCTCAGGGGAAGTACGAATCTCATGGTTGAATAACTTCTTGAAATAATCATTCGCCACCTTCATTTTACCCTCAGTAGAACACCATTCAAACCCAGCTTCATCAATAAGCTTACGAATTGTATTTCGTTTCCTCCTTCCCAAAGCTTTCAAGTGGAAATACGTTGAATTTCTGTCCCCTCATCGGAATTCGTTCTTTTTAGAGCGTTGCAACCACATCATCTCCTCTTTATCCATAAGATTTCATTCTTCTATTTCCAGAAACTTCCGATGCGGCATTTGATCTCCTGTGAATCCATTTTTTCCCATCAATCTCAGCTCATCCCAGACTAGCTTCAAATAACGTCGCACATTGCCAAAATGATTTTTGTCCCATTCTATCAAATCTGCCCCACATCTATTGATCTTACCAAGAACAGACGAATCAACCCATTGACTACCTGGATTTACTCAAGCATTACGCACTATTTCCGTGCAAGAATCATCAGTTAACCACACTGCCTCAAAAGGAAATGGCTTCGGGCCCTTCCTGGGATTGTGACCCTCCTCTCGTCTCTCCATGAATAATTGTATGGGAACATGATCAGAGCCTCTCCTTTTAAGATGAATTAATCGAACATCAGAATAAATTATGCCAAGGTTCATTTGCAAAAGCATAATCCAGACTTTCTTGTATAAAGTGGTCGTTATTTCTCCCATTATCCCAAGTATATCTCGTGCCCTCGTAACTAATTCCCGATAGCCCCGTTACTGCCAGAGCATTTTGGAATTGAGACAATAGATCAAAATCAATAGGTCGACCTCCCTGTTTACGTTGAGAACTTAACACCTGATTAAAATCCCCCATACAGCACCATGGTAAAGTTGAAAGTGTATTCAACTGAAAGAGTAAAGAAAAAGTATGATGGTTATCCTCCGCTTTTGGCCACCCATACATACCAGTAAATCGCCAAGATGCACTTTCAACACTTGTACTAACAATACCATCAATATGGTGTGCCGTGTAGGGTTGTATCGATACGTCAACTGAATCCATCCACAATAAACTTAAGCCGCCTGATTTCCCAATGCAATTGATATTGTAACAACACGTGAACTCGCACTTTCTACGAATTAAATCCATCTTTTTCGTAACAGATTTTGTCTCCATAAGAATTTTTTTTTTCGGGGACTCCCCTCTTACCAATTCGATAAGACGATCAACTGCCGGACTTTTCCCCAATCTCCGACAGTTGTAAGCAATAACATTCATGGTGTCCGACAAGAAGAGTCCTTGAACCCTTCCCACCGATATCGCAACTGCATCAGAAGCATTTGTAGATTTGTGTTTCTTTCTCAGACTCACATCAGAACTGGCATCTACCCCTTCTTCCATAATCACCCCCTTTCTTTTGCCTGAGCTGTCACTTTCTGAATCTAACTGTGTAGTATTTCCTCCCCTGGACAAGCGCTTCCACTTAGTGACCGACCCTTTCTTACTCTAATGTGGTGAAAATTCAGACCCCGAAGCTTGAAGTGTACCTACCTTCGCCAATTCTGACGCTTGCATAGAATTAAGATGAACTAAGACCTGGCTCAGTGACTCATCAGAAGCCGTGGATTGATCAATGTGGACCTTAGCAATGTTCTGTACAATCCCCTCGAGTAAACTAGTCTCATCATCTAACTTATCATGGTACATCTCAACAGTTTCATCAATCTCCAACAGAGAGGCCAAAGGTGAATTGCGTACCGTCGCATGACTCTTTGCTGGTGTATATTTTGCACCCCACCCCTTCTCTGCTTTCCTTGATTAAAAAATCACCTCCCTCTCATAATCTCTCTCAGAACCCCAATCATGAGACTTAACTGGGGAATCCCTCAACCAATCACCATACTCTTGTTGAGAAGTTCAAGCATCTTCTTCTTCGTGTTCTAACTCCACATGACCAATGAAGCCACAAGAATAGCAGAAATTTGGTAAATGTTCATACCTCAATGGAGCAAAAATCATTCTACCTTCAAAATTAATCATCCAACCTCGACGAAGCGGTTTTAATAGATCAACCATCACATGTAGCCTGATATACCTTCCAAAGATTCCAATTTCAGTTTCATCAATACCTGCTAGACCACTGATAGCATTGCCAATGTCTCTAGCCACTGAGATCACCATAGCAGACAATGGTAAATCGTAAAAACGAAACCCATAATAGAGATTTTGAAAAAGTCATCTAAGATGGTTGCTTCGACCCTGGTTCGCGGAGGATTAGCAGAGATTTGTCAAATTACCATGGTCCTCCATCCAACACCTTTGCTTTGTCTGTAGCATCAGCAAAGTGAAAAAAAAATAGGTTACTCTGTAACTCACGAAAGACAAATCCTTTCTTCAAACGCTAGACACCCTTCACCGTAGTCTTCAACGCATAAGAATTGAAGGGTCTTTTAGTGCACAATGAACCCACAAGAACATGCGAATTCGGATGAGACGAATCAGTTGGAACCGTTGTGTGAACAATAACCGTTTTCTCCGCCTCTGTCAGATGCAAATTACCCCCTTTATCTACTTTAAAACCCGCCATAACGAAAGAGCTAGAGACAAAAACTCAGACGAGTACCCCACCACCTTACTGAAAACCTTGTACACCGACTAGAAACCCACCACCTACACGCCAGAGGAGAGGGCCCGAAAATCGCTTTCCAGTCCATGGGAGAGAAATAACCGTTTTTGTTAAAAGTAATTACTTTTGAGTGTTCTACACCCTATAGAATATATCATCGTTGTTTCGAAATTAATTAATTTCTTACTACAACACCATAATTTGTCTTGTGAGAACTCAATTGAATTCGTTACTTGACATTTGATCTATGAATCGAACCGAAACACTCGAGATTTTGTAAAGGAAAACAAACTTTATAATGAATTTTCCTTGTATAATAAAATTTCAAGAAAAAAGTCCAACACTAATAAAAAATGATTTATCGAATCATAAAACAAATGTGATTTTGATTTACCTTATCATCCTATTTTATTTATCAATTTACGTTTTCCAAATGGAGATTTTGATCTATGAGCCATTAGGCTGTAAACAAATCCATTTGAATCCATAATAAGGCTTCCAAAAGAGGTTATTATTTATTCATTTTTATATGGATCATAGTTATATGCTTACATAAATAGAAAACCGTAAAATTCCTATACAATAAAATATCTTTTAAGTCATAAAAACTCAATTATTTGGGTATATATAATTATCCCTAGAGTTAATGACAAAATTTTACTTAAACATTTCTAAAACTACGTTGACTTGATTCCGTATAAAAAGGATAACGGTCAGCACCAAATCTAATTAACTAAAAACACAAGAAAAGATAACTCGGTTCTTCGACAACGGCGCCAAATTTGACAGGACGTCATCGAGCGTTGTCAAAGTAATTATCTTTCTAACTTCTCTCCAAGAGTAGAGCGGTAAGTAGGAGTCAAATCCCACATCGAGTCAATGAATCAATTCTGGAGTTTCAAATATAATTAGCTTTGAAGTAACAAAAAGGGGAAAATGGGGGAAATATGATGAAACTATGTAATCTTGAAAACAGTAAAGGCAAACACTTTGATCACCAGGCATCTACCTACGAATTCCTGGATTTGATCCTTGACTTCTTATTGCTAATTGGTTTCATTCTCTCAATTATATGCTAAGTTTGTCCTAATACATGTTCATAATTAGCTAATCAGGTCAACTAGTCGTAACAGCCCTTACCTCTAGATATCACCCTGAAACTATTTTAGGCTAATCTATAGGCAACATAAAGTTCATGAATAAATAGGAAGATGCATCGCCACTTGGCTACTAACATTTCATTACCCTCCACACATCTACGAGGCCAACTAGTCCAGGTAAATGAATTGCTATTAAGTGGACAAGGCTCTCCAACTAGGATAAACCAGGCCTAGCTATATGAAATAGATCTATAAACCTAGGTAGCTAAGATAGATAAATAAATCACAATCAACCAGTAATATAAGCAAGAGGATAACACAAATCAAATAACATATATTATTATTGGAACCATAAGAAGAAGTCAACAAACCCATATCTACAGAGGCTTCCGCTTGGAGAAGAAAGCTTGGGAGACTACTCTCTCCTCATTCTAATAAAACCTAAAGAAATAAATGTTTGGAATGTTGTGTCTTAGATGGAGGCAAAGCTCTAATCTATTTATAAATAAACTAACCCAAGACAATAAGTACTAAGAAGCCTAGCCCGAAATCTATCCAAAAACTAGATAAAAGCCCTATAAACTTCTGCACACTAAGGCTTCACGTAGCGCAGCTCGGTACAAAGGTGCGGGCACGCGTATGTGGGAGCGGTCGCCTTGACCCTCAGTGACCATGGCACTGTCACGCCATGTCGGGCGCGGTGGATCCACTTCTTGTTCGCGCCCTAGGCTAGGATGCTTCTCCTCGTCTCTTCGTTGCACGCTCTTGTTCCTCGCTTCCCGTGTCTTCTCCCTTGTCCTCGTAATCCTCTTATTTAGATCCTTTGCTCCACAAAGTCAGGACTCGGGCAATATTCTCTAATCATGGCCTAATATGCCGGTAATTGATGCGAACTTCCACTCCTTACGCCATACGAGATAACGCCAATCTGCAGCTAACTCTTGACGATCTCATCGAGTATGGATGACACAATTGCAGTGGTCGTCGATCAACTATTTCTAGCTCATGGTACCTAGAATCATAAAAATAAGAGGCGCAGATTCTAACTGTAGAAAATCTAGAAAATAAAGAAAACTAACTTAAGACTCAAAGCAAACTCTAAAACCAACGATGGCATCAATCATCCCCCCACACTTGAACTATGCAATTCTACGCAAGTGCATTAATCATGAGTCTGTAGACTATGTCAAAGATGTCCCTAAGAAAATAACTTACGAAAGAAGATAACCCAAGATCAAAAATAGGACTAATTCTCAAGTGACATGCTCTAATTTATAAAGATAATGCACAAGATCCCGCACCACTGAAAGCATATTTAGGGCTTGTTTGGTATTAATATCTAGATATAAGGTATGGGTATCAAGATATGGGTATGAGGTATCGGGTATGGGTATGAGATATTGGATATGGGTATGGACATGAGTCATATACTTGATATACTCATTTTTGGAGAGATATAAAAAACACACTCTAATATTATTTTGATACCCATACCTGATATATACTTATCCACATACCAAACAACATTATCAATTTTATATTGATATACTGATTATACCAAATACAGGTATGGGTATGACTGATATCTTATACCCATACCTGATATCTAGATATCAATACCAAACAGACCCTTAACATACCAAAACTCAACTCTAATAATTCCAATTGTATGCTTCTAATGATTCTTTTCATCCTATTCACACAAATTTATTTAAGCACCGGGTTTGTCCGTTTTACGGTCCAGACCAATATACATTTAACCCGTTCGTCTTACGGTCTGGGCCAGCAATTGAGACTATTTACTTAGCCATGGATGATCAAACCCTCGGTTATTTTTCACACCTCGGAGATCGTGTGCTCTTCCGACATGCCAATAAGAGCTATAGCTCTTGTTGGGGATGCCAACAAGAGGTATAGCTGTATCGGACCTCCCAGCTAACCAGAGGTTCAAGCTAAAAACTGGGGTAGTACAGTTACTACCAAAATTCAGCGGCACATCGTTAGAAGATCCCATCCAGTACTTGGACTAGTTTATTTAGGTCTGCATCAATATGTGACCTTAGGACATGGATGAGGAACAGATGGAGATGAGGATCTTCTCGTTCTCCCTCACGAATTCAGCGAAGGACTGGTATAACACATTGGTCCCGACGAGTGTAACTAATTGGGTTGATATGAAGAGGCTGTATTTGGCCAAACACTTTCTAATAATCAAGTCATGTACACTCAAGAAAAAATATACAACATTGACAAGAGATAGGAGCATCTCTCTATGACTACATCGAGAGGTTCAAGAAGCGTATCAAGTGTTGTTCATACCATGGCTACCAGGACTACGGCATGATCTTATACTTACACAACGGTCTTCAAGAAGATGATCGCATAATGGTCAACACTGCATGCCAAGAAAGTATCTTCGGGTTTAATGATAGACACAATCCCGATGGCGCCAAGAGTGGTTTTTGGGTGACTTTAGATGCGTTTCGAAAGCACTTAGACGTTAAATGAAGAATAGGAGGCATCGAGACCAAAGACACCATAGACGAAGACGCGCTAAACTAAAGAAGAGTTCTGCAGAGACCAAACTGAGGTCGTGGTTCACCGACTGTGGTCGTTCCACTCAGCAATTGGCCATGTTCAACAGAGATCCAACCCGCGGTCGTGCCAGCCCTGTAACTCCTAAGTCAGAAGTCAACATAATTGCCTCATCTTTATGGCTTTGAAGAAGTTTTGATGTTACCATTTTAAGAGGGTAATAAATATTCCGGAACTCCACATAACCGACTCCTTTGGGATTCAGCCCCTACTTAACACTATATCTTGTAGTGTGTGGTTTGATAATTTATTTGACTTAGGTGATACGACTTGAGCTTGGTCAAATTTTGGCGCCATTGCCGGGGAGACGGTTTCTAATTTATATTTCTTGTGTAACTAACCTTGGTGTGGATCTATCCTATGGTCCACACTCGTGCTACTGATTATTTTCCTTGCTGAGCTTACAAGAGATATGGAAGTAGGATGGCTGAAGACTGCTGAGGAGGAGCTAGCTGAACTCTGGGAGTTAGTTCATGCTTATGGTGGGTATCGGTATCCACGTCCTTGGTATGCTAAAAATGGTATGACTACATGGCGAGGTATAGAGATTACCCCTAGTATGAGTAGCCACAGTTGTGGAAGCCCAATTGAGTAGACCCATGTACTACATAGATACTGAAAGAGATGAAGCAGGAGGTTGAACAGCAAGACGATACTATGGAGGCGTGCGTCGAGAACATGGAAATCACTTCCAAGGCAAGCATTAAGTATTTAACCTAGACTGTGCGAGAGTACGTGGAGGAGCAGGTGGAGCGAATGATGCAGACGACATCTACACTGATGAACAAACAACCCGATGCACTACAGCCTCAGACCACAACTACTCCGAGCATTTTGAACGACTGTTCCATGACATTAGGGAGTAGTCAAAGCTCGGATGAGATGCTAATCGCTGAAGAAGAGTTCAAGGCCGAAGAATCACCAAATGCGCTCCCGCAACCTGTGAAGCGCAAACGAGAGCTACCCCTGTAGAGCCGCGCATCCACGCTCCCGAGCTACGAGACTACACCTTCGATGCTGAAGAAGGGTGCGAACACGCCGAGCCCACGCGCGACCTCTCTCCTTACCTCCGCACCCGTGTTCTCCTCTCTACAGACGTGCACGCCCGTGCCCCTGACCCGTGCGCCCGCACCCCTGACCTGCGTGCCCGCGCCCCTGAACCGCACGCCCGCACCCTTGACCCACACGCCTGACCCGCGCGCCCGCGCCCCTGACCCACACGCCCGCGCCCTTGCGTTTGACATGGACTTCCCCTTGCTGCCGCGCGTCGATGAGGATGATTCGGACCCACCACTCGATGGTGAAGGAGAGATAGTCGATTCGAGTGATGAGTCCGAGCTGAGCCAAGAGCAGTATCACTTTCCTCACCTTACGCCACTCGAGAACTTGAAACCCTGAGCACCCGTGACCCTTTGTACTAAACTCTTGAAGGGGCCATGCAAGATAAAGAAAAAGAATCTAAAGGTCACACCGGTATGGGGTGTCAAGGAAGTCAATGGTCTAAGGTTCAAACCTTTCCATAGCTAGTTCAAGGATGTGCTTGTGAGACCAGAGGTTCCAAGGGGATCAAAAGAGTATGGTTAATGTGACGGAAGTCGAGCCAACAACTTTAAACAAAGGAACTGCTAAGAGGCAACTCCAGGTGTGAGGTATGTCTAGTTTTTTCCCTTTCCCTATTTATTTTGAGTCCTCTTTTGCTACATTGAGAACAATGCTCGATTCAAGTGAGGGGGAAGGATTAGTATTTGCATTGCATGGATTTAGGTTGTTTATGATTGATTTAGCTTGTTTTTGGTGTGTTTTGGATGTATTAGTTATTGCATTCCCTAATTGTTTTTTGTGATTCTTATAATAGTGCATGTACTTTGGATTTTTTTTACTATACTTTGGTTGTTGATTTTACATGTGTGTATGATTTTACATGTGGACTTTGATAGGATTACTTTTGGACCGATTCTATACATTTGGTTATGTCCTCATATATGTGTGTTTATCCTTGATTGTTGTCTTTAGAACTTGCTTCGGTATATCTTTCAAAACCAATTTTAGGCTATTTTGCATAACATTTTATTGAGATGTAAGTTTATCACATAAAAATATGAGTTGAATTGATATACTTCTAACGCAACAATCGTACAAGTGTGCAATCTCCGTAGTGTGAAATATCACTCCAGGTTCGAGTATCAATGATTGTCGGATGAGCACACGGTCTCCATGGTGTGAATGATCACCTCAGGTTCGATCCTTTAATGGCCGTGTGAAAAGTCTATGAGTAGGCACAGACCGTAAAACGGACGGGCCCTATTTGTTTTTAAAAAAATAATAAAAATATTATGATTTTTGCTGGTACGTCACTTGATAATGCTTTGCATCTTGCCTAACGGTTTAGATTTGGATGTGGTTGCATGCCTATTTAGATTGACATTCAAAGGTGAAATATGAATTTGAGTGACTTGCTTTTTACATGATAAATAGAGTTGAGGAACATATGTTTTCTTGTCATTGAACGAGGCATGCTATGAAAGAAAAATGTGTTTTGTTTAACTTATCATCTTTATCATTCATATGTCACTTGGATTGAAACAATTATTTCATATTATTACGATTCACGGTGATTTACTTGCTTGGGATACATAATGATCAAGTATGGGGATGTCAATAACATGCATTTAGGTTAGACTAGTTCTTGTTTATTCTCCGTTTGTTAGTATGTTGTTAGGGTCGTAGTCTTTGTGTTGTTGAGAGAAGGTACTTGAGAGCCAAGGTGTTGATGATGGACATTGCTATCAGGTTCCTCCATACTCGTTCAGACCTTCTTGCTTCATGGAAGAGTTAGCATTCTTTTGCTAACTTGAGGAACAACAAGGTCTAAGTGTGGGAGAATTTGATAGGCGCAATCCCGATGGCTCCAAGAGTGGGTTTAGGTGACTTTAGATGCGTTTCGAAAGCACTTAGGTGTTAAATGAAGCATATGAGTAATCAGGACCCAAGACACCAAAGTGTAGACGAAGACGCGCTAAAATGAAGAAGAGTTCTGCAGAGACCAAACCGTGGTCGCGGTCAACCGACCGCGGTTGCGCCACCCAAAGATTGGCCATTTTGAACATAGATCCAACCGAGACCATGGTTAGGTGACCATGGTCGCGCCTGCCGTGTAACTCCTAAACTGGAAGTCAACATAACCTCCTCATCTTTATGGCTTTGAAGGAGTTTTGGTGTTACCATTTTGAGAGGGGAATAAATATTCCGCAAGTCAACATAACCGATTTCTTCTTTATGGCCCTGAAGGAGTTTTGATTTTACCATTTTGACACGGGAATAAATATTCCGGAAGTCAAAATAACCAATTTCTCCTTTATGGATTTGAAGGAGTTTTTGTTTTACTATTTTTGGAGGGGATTAAATATAGATCTTGTTATGGTTTTTACCATATATTTCCACAGGCTCTCTCTATCTATCTAATTCCATTTTCTAAAATTCTCTCTTGGTAACTTTGTATTCTCTCCCAAGAATGAAGAACTAAAAACCCCATTGTTCACTTTGAAGCTTAAGGCTTTTGGATTAGGTTTTGTGGTAAGATTTTAAGCCCTTGTGTTTCTATTTTAATTGAGGATTGTTTCTTGATCTCTTGAGCTTTATCTTGCATTGATTTATGTTGTTTTTCTAGTTTGGCCACTTAGGTTTATTGATATCTATCATATTTCTAGGATTGATAACTCGATTTGAAGCGTCTTTCCTTTTTGTAGCAATCTATATTTTGCATAAATGATGAGCGACATTTAATACGACATAAATGGTTGTCGTTAACATCGTTCATAGACAAAATGACCATGCCTTGAAGTGTATTAGTGTGTTCCGGACCTCACGAGTAAAATTTGTTAAACACGAGGAATAAAAACATTCGGATGAAGACCGAAGAAGAAACAGTCAAAGGACGAAGCAAGTTCGTGCACGCGAGAAGAAGTGCTGAGATGTTGAGCTGCGTTCAGATGGCTCTTACTACCTGATCCGATGTCCGATTGAGGTGATTCCAATTCGAGGAGTTAGATATTGAAGTCTACTTGAATAACTCAAAGCATGAGCTCAACAGGAGTTGTGAGTCAAAGGTTATGCCAACATTACGGATGTTGCTATTCTGCAGTAACTAGGATGTGACCGCGTCCATATAGGCGCAACCGCGCCCTTCTCACTGGGGAGGATGCGACTACGCCCTTAGAAGCGCGACCGCACCCTTAGAAGCACGATCCCGTTGCCGTAGGTCTTCAGCCACGGATTACTCTTCTCTTGCGGGATTGTTTTGGCCCTTTTTACCTACTTTCACTTGGGACTTGGGATTAGGACTCCTTTAGGTTGTTTTAGGGTTTCTATCTTCTATAAATAAGGTGGAGAGCTTGCCTCTTCCTCATGATTAGTTCTAGGTTTAATTAGAGAGTTTTATGGAGATTATGTTGTTCTTCATGGTGAAGCCTACGGATGGGATGGTTTGTAAACTCTCTCCCTTGGTTCTAATAAAGTATATCTCTTGAATTGTTTTAATCTCTTGATTGTATCGTAAATTGATTGTGATTTGTTTATCTAGATTGACAACCTAGGTCTATAGATCTATTTCTGTGGATTGTGAAGTACTTAGTCTAACTAAAGATATAATCTTTTTGTGCAGAATATAAGACAAAGAACAAATAAACACTTCAATTCCAAAACGTTGGTTGATTTGATTTCTCTTGAGACTTACAACAACTAAGCGAACACACAGTTCTTAGTTTCTCTCAATTTTCCTAGCTATTGTCTGAGCTCTAAATCAAGATGAACTCTTTCTCTCTAGTTTAACAACCACATTATAAGGATAATAAACTAAACTAAATATACTATGGTAAAATCACCGGGAACTAATTACCTAAAAGCAAGTGAATAATAATAAATAAAGTATTAAATCTAAACTAGCCGAGTATAATGACAAACTAGCTTCAACTGTTAAGATCTCGAATCTGGTAAATCTCTTGGCGAATCAACTCTTTCCTTCTTTAGCTCTCTTTCCTTCTTTAGCTTCAAGTGTGGGGGAAGGAATTAGTATTCGCATTGCATGGATTTAGGTTGTTTATGATTGTTTTAGCTTGTTTTTTGTGTGTTTTGGATGTATTAGTTGTTGCATTCCCTAATTGTTTTTTGTGATTCTTATAATAGTGCATGTACTTTGGATCTTTTGACTATACGTTGGTTGTTGATTTTACATGTGTGTATGATTTTACATGTGGACTTTGATATGATTACTTTTGGACCGATACTATACATTTGGTTATGACCTCATATATGTGTGTTTCTCCTTGATTGGTGTCTTTAGAACTTGCTTCGGTATATCTTTCAAAACCGATTTTAGGCTATTTTGTATGACATTTTATTGAGATGTAAGTTTATCACATAAAAATATGAGTTGAATTGATATACTTCTAATGCAACAATCGTACAAGTGTGCGATCTCCGTAGTGTGAAATATCACTCCAGGTTCGAGTCTCAATGATTGTCGGATGAGCACACGGTCTCCATGGTGTGAATGATCACCTCAGGTTCGATCCTTTAATGGCCGGGTGAAAAGTCTATGAGTAGGCATGGACCGTAAGACGGACGGGCCCTATTTTTTTTTAAAAAATTAATAAAAATATTGTGATTTTGGCTGGTACAACACTTGATAATGCTTTGCATCTTGCCTAGCGGTTTAGATTTGGATGTGGTTGCTTGCCTATTTAGATTGACATTCAAAGGTGTAATATTCATTCGACTAACTTGCTTTTTAAATGATAAATAGAGTTGAGGAACATTTGTTTTCTTGTCATTGAACAAGGCATGCTATGAAAGAAAAATGTGTTTTGTTTAACTTATCATCTTTATCATTCATATGTCACTTGGATCAAAACAATTATTTCATATTATTATGATTCAAGGTGATTTACTTGCTTGGGATACATAATGATCAAGTATGGGGATGTCAATAACATGCATTTAGGTTAGACTAGTTCTTGTTTATTCTCTGTTTGTTAGGGTCGTAGTCTTTGTGTTGTTGAGAGAAGGTACTTGAGAGCCAAGGTGTTGATGATGGACATTGCTATTAGGTTCATCCATACTCGTTCAGACCTTCTTGCTTCATAGAAGAGTTAGCATTCTTTTGCTAACTTGAGGAAGAGCAAGGTCTAAGTGTGGGAGAATTTGATAGGCGCAATCCCGATGGCGCCAAGAGTGGGTTTAGGTGACTTTAGATGTGTTTCAAAAGCACTTAGGCGTTAAATGAAGCATATGAGACATCAGGACCCAAGACACCAAAGTGTAGAAGAAGACGCGCTAAAATGAAGAAGAGTTCTGCAGAGATCAAACCGTGGTCGCGGTCAACCGACCACGGTCACGGTCAACCGACGGCGGTCAAGGTCAACCGACCATTGTCACGGTCAACCGACCGCCGTCGCGCCACCCAAAGATTGGTCATTTTCAACATAGATCCAATCGAGGCCACGGTTAGGTGACCATGGTCGCGCCTGCCGTGTAACTCCTAAGCCAGAAGTCAACATAACCGCCTCATCTTTATGGCTTTGAAGGAGTTTTGGTGTTACCATTTTGAGAGGGGAATAAATATTCCGCAAGTCAACATAACCGATTTCTTCTTTATGTCCCTGAAGGAGTTTTGATGTTACCATTTTGACATGGGAATAAATATTCCGGAAGTCAAAATAACCAATTTCTCCTTTATGGATTTGAAGGAGTTTTCGTTTTACTATTTTGGGAGGGGATTAAATATAGATCTTGTTATGGTTTTACCATAAATTTCCATAGGCTCTCTCTATCTGTCTAATTCCATTTTCTAAAATTCTCTCTTGGTAACTTTGTATTCTCTCCCAAGAATGAAGAACTAAAAACCCCATTGTTCACTTTGAAGCATAAGGCTTTTGGATTAGGTTTTGTGGTAAGATTTTAAACCCTTGTGTTTCTATTTCAATTGAGGATTGTTTCTTGATCTCTTGAGCTTTATCTTGCATTGATTTATGTTGATTTTCTAGTTTGGCCAACTAGGTTTATTGTTATCTATCATATTTCTAGGATTGATAACTCGATTTGAAGAGTCTTTCCTTTTGGTAACAATCTATATTTTGCATAAATGATGAGCGACATTTAATACGACATAAATGGTGGTCGTTAGCATCGTTCATAGACGAAATGACCATGCTTTGGAGTGTATTATTGTGTTTCGGACCTCACGAGTAAAATTTTTTAAACACGAGGAATAAAAACATTCGGATGAAGACCGAAGAAGAAACAGTCAAAGGACGAAGCAAGTCCGTGCACGCGAGAAGAAGTGCTGAAATGTAGAGCTGCGTTCAGATAGCTCTTACTACCTGATCCGATGTTCGATTGAGGTGATTCCAATTCGAGGAGTTAGATATTGAAGTCTACTTGAATACATCAAAGCATGAGCTCAATCAGAGTTGTGAGTCAAAGGTTACACCAACATTAAGGATGTTGCTATTCTGTAGTAACTGGGACGTGACCGCGTCCAGATAGGCGCGACCGCGCCCTGCTCACTGGGGAGGACGTGACCGCGCCCTTAGAAGCGCGATCCCGTTGTCGTAGGTCTTCAGCCGCGGATTACTCTTCTCTTGCGGGATTGTTTTGGCCCTTTTTACCTACTTTTACTTGGGACTCGGGCTTAGGACTCCTTTAGGTTGTTTTAGGGTTTCTATCTTCTATAAATAAGGTGGAGAGCTTGCCTCTTCCTCATGATTAGTTCTAGGTTTAATTAGAGAGTTTTATGGAGATTACGTTGTTCTTCATGGTGAAGCCTACGGATGGGCTGGTTTGTAAACTCTCTCCCTTTCTTCTAATAAAGTATATCTCTTGAATTGTTTTAATCTCTTGATTGTATTGTAAATTGATTGTGATTTGTTTATCTAGATTGACAACCTAGGTCTATAGATCTATTTCTGTGGATTGTGAAGTACTTAGTCTAACTAAAGATATAATCTTTGTGCGGAATATAAGACTAAGAACAAATAAACACTTCAATTCCAAAACGTTGGTTGATTTGATTTCTCTTCAGACTTACAACAACTAGGAGAACACACAGTTCTTAGTTTCTCTCAACTTTCCTAGCTATTGTCTGAGCTATAAATCAAGATGAACTCTTTCTCTCTAATTTAACAACCACATTATAAGGATAATAAACTAAACTAAATATACTATGGTATAATCACCGGGAACTAATTACCTAAAAGCAAGTGAATAATAATCAATAAAGTATTAAATCTAAACTAGTCGAGTATAATGACAAACTAGCTTCATCTATTAAGATCTCGAATCTGGTAAATCTCTTGGCGAATCAACTCTTTCCTTCTTTAGCTTCAAGGAAGATTTCTTTCCATAAATACGCACTCGGTCCCCTTGAGCGTCTTCGGTCCCTTTTAGTGCGTCCTCCTTGTGTAGCATGTTATTTTCTACAACTCGATCCTTCACTCTCAATGTTCGGTCCCCTTCAGTATCCTTCGGTTCCCTTGCTCCTAGTTAAGCGCCTTGAGCGCTAGTCTTCTCGCTGAACTCGCTCTTGTCTCTTCTCTTAAGATCGTTGCTTTCCACTCTTTAGCTTCATTAGTAACTCAAAGGCATATCGATTTCCTGCGATATCTCACTCAATACACATATTAGTTCATAAGGTAGTTTGTTATCATTAAAACTAAGACATTATCAGTTATACAAACTAAGGGGCTAGTTCATATAACTAACAATTTCCCCCTTTTTAATGATGACAAACTTAGAATCCTGGCATAGGCATACTATAGAACTGAGAAAATAAGTAGCTTTCAATTCCCCCTTAATCAATGAACAAGTAATAAGCATCGCCCTTTAACTTCATAAGTTCTAGTTCCCCCTAAATTTAATAACTTCTATGCTTGTAATATTCCCCCTTTTGACATCATGTAAAAAGGAATGCGCAATATTAATCAAGGGAAACTAAGTGTAGCATGTGCGTGCCTTCTAGAGCAATGAGTAAATGATACGAAAGAAAACGCAATAAGTCTAGCCCTATCTCAGTACGCACTAGAGCAAGCAGATAAGTGAACCATAAACTAGCAATTCATTGATAAAATTTAAGAGCACACATAAAAACAACCGTAAAGAGCAAAAATGACAAGAATTATAGAGAAGCTTTGGAGTTTCTAAGGGGCCCTAGGGGAACTGAGACCACAGCTATTCCCACTAATAATCATCCTGGTAGTCGTCCTCGCAAGTCTCTTGTACGGGGCCGATCATGAGTGCCTTGACGTGATGAAGATGCCAGTCGAGCAAGCGTTTAAGCCCTGATAGGTGCCGATTCGCCTGAAGTACAACTTCCAAGGTGCAAAGCTGAATTACCTCTGAGCTCAGTTTTGGCGGCAGTAGAAGCTTGGACTCCTTCAAGGGGCTCTTCATGCTGCGAGTTCTTGGTTCATATTTGGGAGGGGCTGATGTTTCAGGTTTTGATTTGGGCTCGGGCTTAGCCATAGATCTGGGAGTGGAGCCAAGGAGGAGCTTCTCAACTGGCGCATCCATACTAGCGTGCTTGAGTAGCCGGCGCAGCCCAGTCTCATTGATTATACTCTCACAGGGCGTTTCCTTGTCGGCCTGTAAATCCCCAACTCCAGCATGAGCTTCTTGACGATATGGGGGTAGGGAAGCGCGTGGTTCTTATGCATCTTTACCGTCAGCATGTGAGAGAGGATGAGTCGCGGCGTGTCTATGAGACTCCCTTCGATGACTTTACGCAGGAGACACGCGTCAGCGATGGTGACGGTATCGCGCTTTTCTTGGTGAGGGATGATATTGCGCAGCATGACATAATGGATGAGCTTTATGCCGAAACTCAGCATGTGTGTCTTGATCTCCTTAGGACGCAACTTCCCCACCAGTAGTTCCAACGTCTCGCCCTTATCAAAGGGCCAGTTCTTCTTTGGAAGAGACGCGTACCCTTCGCTTGTTGGAAGATCAAGCACCTTCTCCATAAGCTTGATGTTCAATGTCTTGGGCTCGTCTCCCCAAGGAATGTGGGTCACAAAGTAGAGATGGCCTGGGCTAGGGGTCATAACGGCGAGAGCGCTATAGAACTTACGCACTTCATCGTAGTCGACGACAAAGTGCTCTACCTCGAGCTCTGACCAGCGAGTGCGCTCGAGGGAGGCGACGTCGGCAGCGACATCGAATTCTGCAAGATTTAGGCTGGACCAGAAGCCTTGGCCTATGATTAGAGGCTCGATGACGACGCGAGTCGAGAAATTTCCGTGGGCAGGTGGGAGACTGAAGGACTCGTTGCGTTCAGGAAGGTCGATCGTCTTTTGTCGTTTCTGGGTGGTCGAAGAGGGCGTGATGGCTAAGGCTCGTTTGAGGGACGTCTGAGGAGGTGGAGAGGGAGGAGTAGTGAGAGCGAGGGCGGTGGATGTGACGTCAGGCTGGTGATGGGTGGATTCATCATGTCTGGAGGCGGAGGGAGTGTGCTCGGTGGAGGATACCGGGTGAATGACGGAGGTTGTTTTGTCTTCCTCCATGGGTGCTGGAGAGGTGGAGTGAGTGGTAGGTGAGGGTTGAGCACTAGGCACTTTCTCTGGTATAGGAGAGAGGGGCTTTGGTGGTGCTGAGTCAGGGAGAGCTGGTGTTGTGGAAAGGAGGGAGAAACAGGGGCGGCTGCTTTGGAGCTCTCCATGAACTCCTGGAATTTGAGGAACGCAACCCATTTCTTGGCGTCAATGTTCATTGGGTTGCCCATTTGTTGTGTTTGTGAGAGAGGAAGTTGGAAAGTAGAGAAAGGGAGAGTGGTGAAGAGTTGCAGGGTTTGAGCGCTGAGTGCTTGGGAGAGAGAGGGTTTAAGAAGAGTGAATAGTTGTAGAGGTGGTGAAGGGGGGCTGAATCTGGTCGAAGGGACTATTTATGGAGATGGTCGAACGGTCGAATCACAATGGCCTTAATCCAGATTTGGAACGACGCCTCGTTTATCGCAGATGCAAGTGACCGTTGGTAGGCTGGCGAGTAATGAGGGCCTAGAAGATAGTCGACCGTTGAGACGCTCGGTCCCTAAGATTCTATCGGTCCCTATACTCAGTTCCCGAAGTTACCTACTCTTCACTCTAATTTGTGTTACTCGGCCCCCAAGGACATGTAGTTCAAAAACTGCGCTTGTGATCTCTTCTACTTACTCAGTCCCCATACTAGGATGCGATGTGTCTCAGTTCCCATTCTCAGTAGGATAATTCAACTCGCTTAAGCACATAATAATCTCACACACACAAAGGCACATAAAAGCTCTTTTAAAAACCAGAAGTGCTAAGCATATATGGGTAGGCTTTTTGTCATCTTAACGAATATTCCCAGTTGTGGCTCATATGGTCATAGGGAACGTAACATTAAGATCAAGACTAATGGACTGGCCTATAAGCACGAATCATATATGGGGGGCTTGATTATGAGGTTAAGACGCGATCATCGTGCATATATAAGGGCTTAAAAATGAATAGCATGCAAATGGATCAAGTTTTAGCAAGCAATAGTGCAACCTAGAGAGGGCCTACTAAGCATTTATCATTTAGCATCACACAGAGCATGCGAAGGACAAATACTCCTAAGAGTATAGGATAGGTTCGCGCATGTATTAGTCCTAAGTTCCCAAGATTAAAAGGAGCACTGAATTTACACAAGATCAAGGGAGAAGGCTTACGTGCAAGGAGATGCTTAATGCAAGGGGATCAAGCCCAAGTGAAGTCTCAGTTTGATGAACGGTTCCTTCTTCAAGGCCTTGGTGAAAATGTCTGCTATTTGATCCTCAGTTCTACAATGGATGAGCTCGATGTGCTTCTTCTTTACATTATCTCGAAGGAAGTGGTGACGCACGTCAATGTGCTTGGTTCGAGAGTGGTGCACATGATTCTTTGAGATGTTGATCACGCTTGTGTTGTCACACATTATTTCAATCGAGCCCATCGAGATTCCAAAGTCAGTGAGTTGTTGCTTGAGCCATAGGAGTTGAGCACAACAAGAAGCGGCTGCTATGTATTCAGCCTCGGTGGTGGACACAGCTACTGAGTTCTGTTTTCGAGAGCCCCATGAGACGAGACAAGGGCCTAGAAATTGTGCCATACCTGAGGTTCTCTTTCGATCAACTAGATATCCTGCATAGTCAACATCTGTGTATCCAACAAGGGTAAAATCACAGTTCTTAGGGTACCATAAACAAAGATTATCAGTCCCTTTTAGGTAACGAAGGATACGCTTGATGATGGCGACGTGCGACTCCCTTGGATCAGATTGGAAACGTGCACACAAGCTCACAACAAAAACAATATCGGGCCTAGAGGCAGTTAAGTACATTAAAGATCCTACCACACCTCTATAGAGTGTTTCATTCGCCTTGGGGCCGTTAAGGTCTGCGTCTAACTTAGTGCCTGTGGACACTGGCGTGTGAAGGGGCTTCATATTGTCCATTCCAAACTTCTTTCTGATCTCCCTTAGATACTTTTGTTGATGAATTTGATTGCCTTTATCCTTTTCCACCACTTGCAGTCCAAGGAAGAAGTTGAGTTCCCCTATCATGCTCATGTTGAACTTGCTACTCATCACGTGTTTGAATTTCTCAACAAGCGACATGTTAGTTGAACCAAAAATAATATCATCAACGTATACCTGACCACTAGGATGTCGCCTTTATGTTCCTGGATGAAGAACGTCTTGTCGATTGTTCCCCTCTTGTAGTTGTTGGTGAGGAGGTACTCAGAGAGGCACTCATACCATGCCCTTGGTGCTTGCTTTAACCCATAGAGGGCCTTGTCCAGGAAATAAACATGCTCTGGGTGATTCGAGTCTTCAAAGCCTGGAGGCTGCTTCACGTACACTTCTTCATTGAGCACACCATTGAGAAAAGCCATCTTCACATCCATTTGAAAGAGCTTGAATCCCTTGTGCGAAGCGAAGGAAATAAGAAGTCGAATGGCCTCTAATCTGGCAACTGGGGCGTAAGTCTCGTCATAATCGATCCTTTCTTGTTGATTGTACCCCTGTGCTACTAAGCGTGCTTTGTTTCTGACCACAACTCCTGAATCATCGAGCTTGTTGCGAAATACCCAATGAGTGCCTATGATGGTGCGATTGGAAGGCTTAGGAACAAGGCACGAGACTTTGTTTCGCTCGAACTCATGAAGCTCTTCTTGCATGGAAGCCACCCAATCTGGATCGAGGATGGCTTCTTTGGCATTCTTAGGCTCAGTGAGAGAGACGAAGGCGTTGAAGGCACAAAGGCTGGTTTCCTCATTGTTTCATTTAGTTCTTCAATGATTGTCTCTGGAGGAGCTAGTCGAGCTACACGAGAGCGAGTGTGAATCCCAGAATGGACTTGGGTGAGCATGTTCGTTAGAGGATGAGCACCTTGTTGTTGAAAAGCTCTAGTGGGAGGCTCTGTGTTCTGATCAATGTTTGAGGTAGAAGGACCTTTGTTATCGCTGTTCGAGTCAAAGCCTGAGGGAAATGAGGTTGTATAAGGAGGGGCGAGTGGGTTTAAGGCTGTATGAGGAGGTGCTTGATCGATATCTGAAGGGGCTTCAAAGGAGGCGACTTCTGGGAATGGATCGGAAGTGTTTGTCGAGGAAGTGAGGAAGGCGCTTTCATCAAACACTATGTGTATGCTCTCCTTGAAGGTTCTTGTTCTTTGGTTGAAGACCTTGTGCGCTTTGCTTGCTGGGACATAGCCAAGAAAGATGGCTTCATCACTTCGTGCATCAAACTGGCCTAAATTATCTTTCCCATTATTCAGCACGTAGCACTTGCATCCAAATACCCTAAAATGAGATATGCTTGGAGGATATCCCTTGATCAGCTCGTAGGGAGTCTTACTTAGAGAAGGGCGTAGAAGAGCTCTATTGGTGATGTAGCATGCAGTGTTCGTCGCTTCAGCCCATAGAGAGGGAGTGACACCACTTTGAAGAAGCATGGTGCGCGCCATCTCTACTAGCGTTCGATTCTTTCTTTCAACCACTCTGTTCTTTTGTGGTGTCCTAGGAGATGAGAAGTTGTGAGAAATTCCTCTTTCAATGCAGTAGCTCATCATCTCTCCATTCTCAAATTCAGTTCCATGATCAGATCTTATAGAGCGCACCTTCAGAGATAGAGAATTCTCGAGTAGGGTGACCAGCTCCATGAAGCGCGAGGAGGCCTGATCCTTGGAGCGCAGGAATAAGGTCCACGTAAACCTAGAATAGTCATCAACGATCACAAATATATAGCGTGCTCCACCATGACTTTGAACGCGCATTGGGCCACAGAGGTCCATATGAAGAAGCTCAAGGGGCTTCTTTGTTGTGACATTCTGCTTGGCTTTGAATGAGGATCGAACTTGTTTGCCCTTAATACAATTAGCACAGTGTGTCAAGTTGTCTATCTTTATAAGAGGTAGACCACGAACTAGCTCCTTTGCACGCAGCTTATGTAGAAGATGAAGATTTACGTGCCCTAGTCGTTGATGTCGTAATTCTGTTTGATCTTCAATAGTAGCGAGACAAAGGTGACCTTTTGGGATGAAGCTGGAGTCGAATATATAAGTGTTGTTGACTCGCTTCCCCCTTAGGATGATCTCCCCAATAGCATTTCTCACAAGGCACTTCGAGGTAGTGATGGTTACTTCGTTTGGTCCCTCATCACGGAGTTGAGATACGCTTAAGAGGTTGTAACGAAGGCTCCCCACAAAGTTCACCATCTGGATCTCTATCTTGTCATTTAGATGTACCTTTCCGTGTCCAGTAATTTCTCTAGCTCTCCTGTCGCCAAATGATATGCTTCCACCATCATATACTTGGAAACTTCTTAATTTCTCCTTGTCTCCAGTCATGTGACATGAGTAGCCACTGTCTATGTAACATTTGCTCTCACTGCTCAAGTTTCCCTTAGAGGTGAGAGCCTCTGCATTGGGCATGAAACATTTGCCTTGGAATCCTTTGTGAAGGTCAGCTTCATCATCTTCTTCTCCCCAAGCTGAGAAAAGCGCCTTCTTCTCAGTGGCCTCTACCTTTGGGTTAGTGCACGTCTTGGCGAGATGGCCCTTCTCTTGGCAATTATAGCATGTATACTCCTTGAGATCGCGCTTGGCTGATGATGATGCTTTGCCTGGTCCAGCTCTCTTCTTGAACCATTTCTTAACCATCTTAGTCATAAGGGTGACTTCTGTATCATCGTCCTCATCTTCTTCACCATCATTGATGTCCATCTTTTCAAACACCTTCGTGAGCTTCAGCGCTGTTCCAGTGGCTTCTTTTATCTTGAGCCCCTTTAGCGAATCAGCGTTCTCTTGGTCGAAGAACTTGCCAAATATGTCTACGACTAAAAGCTTCTTGCAATCTGACGACATAAGTGCGATTCTTCGAGTGAGCTTGAATTTATCGCTCATAGCGTAGATGATAGCCAGTGTCTTCTCAAAGGATGGAATGGTTACACCAGAGGCCGTTAGCTTGTTGACCAGAATGGTGAAGCGCGATTGTCAGGCTGACACGCTTTCCCTAGGGAGTTGTTTAAAGGATTGAAACTCCCTTTGTAGCGTGAACTTTCTGGTGTCCTTCTGATCTTCGTTTCCTCTGTGTATGGAGATGATAGCTTCCCACATGTCTTTGGCAGTTGAAATTCCAATGACCTTGTCAATGTCCGTGCGAGAGAGTCCACACAGAATCAGTTGTCGAGCTTTTGAATTCTTCTCCATCTTGGTGTAGTGCTCTGGTTGTCAATCCTTTCTATCCTTCAGTTCTTGAAGCACTTTGTCACCAAGTTCAATGATTTTCCATCATTGGTAGTCTTGTGTTTGGATGAAAGTCGTGTGAACTCCCATCCACCAATCAAGTTCTCCTTCTCGAAGCTGGTGAGGTTTGTTGAGGGAGATGCCGAGGTTGAACTCTGAGTTCTTCATTGCCGTAGTGCAAGTGGATCCTGCTCTGATACCAATTGTGGATCGTGAAGTACTTAGTCTAACTAAAGATATATCTTTTTGTGCGGAATATAAGACTAAGAACAAATAAACACTTCAATTCCAAAACGTTGGTTGATTTGATTTCTCTTGATACTTACAACAACTAGGCGAACACACAGTTCTTAGTTTCTCTCAACTCTCCTAGCTATTGCCTAAGCTCTAAATCAAGATGAACTCTTTCTCTCTAGTTCGACAACTGACAGGCGTAAAACAGTCAGTGTTCCTATCGAAGATATCCAACTAAACAATCCACTAGTAAAGTGGTAAGTCGAAGTCTAATCCCAAGAGAGCCACAACGATAGTTTATTTCTATTATGTTACCTAGTAGTAACTAGGGTTATTTTTATTGTAATTCTAAACTAGCAATGATAAAGCAAATAATGTTGAGTTTGTAAACAATAATGATGGAAAGCTCACTCCTTTAGCATCAGCGCATTATTCTTATGGAATGTTGATCGTCGAATTCTATTAATCCTATATTCTTAATTATCTAATCCGGTTGTCCTACTCTTTGTTCGTAATTAGCTACTAGTCCAAATAGTCCTAGAAATCTTTGTTGTAAGCAATAACCCAAAAATCCTAACGTTCAAAAGCGCAACATCATAAAGATCAAAGATAAGTAGGCCTATGCAATACCATTGCAAAATAGCCGATACTCGACACAAGTTTATAATCTCTACAAAATAAGCACTCACAAATAGTCTATGCAAATTCTGATTGCTACCTAAAAGAAAAGACTTTTCAAATTGAATTATCAGGCCTAGCAATATGATGGATAATAATCAACCTAGTTGCGCACCTAGATAAAATCAAGATCAACCAATACACAATAAAGCACAAGAGATCATAAAACAATCGTGAAAATTAAACTTAGAACATAAACATAAGAATTCTCACAAACTTTTCCTAGAATAATGGCTTCAACCTAAGAGTGAACTAGAAGGATCTTAGCCAGACACACCCAATCAAAAGCAATACATAATTATGATGAAAACTAACCAGGGAGGATGATAAAAGTGGAACAAATGTGGAAGCTTTCTTCTTGGCTGCTGAATTTCTAAGGATGAAGTTGGAAAAAGAATCAATGGTCTCATCTAACCTAATTTCTAAAGGTTCATATAGTATCTAGTGAACGAGAAATAAAATAATCAAAATAACTAATAAAATGGGGAAAAACAAATCAGAATCTCGGATAAAATCTGCAGTTTGGGCCGGTCCGTCTCCGTGTCGCGATCGAGACATGTGGGTCGCGATCGCGATGTGGCCTCAGTTCTCAGGCCGGGAAAAGTCACGATCGTGACAGGATGGTCTCGGTCGAGACATGTCAACTGAGGCTAAGTCCCGATTGCGACATGTAGTCTCGGTCGTGACTTCTTCTCTGGGGCTAGATCTCGGTCGCGAAACCTCCTCTCGGTCGTGACGTCCTCTCTCGATCTGGTCTTCGGTCTCCTATAAGCTTCGAGGCAGCTTGGCTTCGCCTCTCGGCTTCTGCATAGGTGTAGGTGTGGTATCCTTCTCTCTAGCCCCGTCCCAAATGCACTAAAAGTGAGCACAAACGGGATCTCCATAATAAAACCACAAAATACCGCTTATAAGCATCCCTCAAATCCATAAATGAACACCATACCGGATTCCGGTAATATCACTAAATAAGCACCTAAACACCACTAATCCTAAGCTAATAGTCGCTAGTTAACACCATATAATAAGCTCCTATCAACAACCACAGTATAAGGATTAAACTAAACTACTTATACTATGCCATAATCACCGCGAACTAATTACCTAAAAGTAAGTAAATAATAATAAATAAATTATTAAATCTAAACTAGCCGAATATAATGACAAACTAGCTTCAACTGTTAAGATCTCGAATCTGGTAAATCTCTTGGGGAATCAACTATTTCCTTCTTTATCTCTCTTTCCTTCTTTAGCTTCAAGGAAGATTTCATTCCATAAATACGCGCTCGGTCCCCTTGAGCGCGCCCTCCTTGTGTAGCGTGTTACATTGTACAGCTCGATCCTTCACTCTCAATGTTCGGTCCCCTTCAGTATCCTTCGGTTCCCTTGCTCCTAGTTAAGCTCCTTGAGCGCTAGTCTTCTCACTGAACTCGCTCTTGTCTCTTCTCATAAGCTCGTTGCTTTCCACGCTTTAGCTTCATTTGTAACTCAAAGGCCTATCGCTTTACTGCGATATCTCACTCAATACACATATTAGTTCATAAGGTAGTTTGTTATCATTAAAACTAAGGCATTATCAGTTATACGAACTAAGGGGCTAGTTCATATAACTAACAATTTCATATAGCTAGGGCCTGGTTTATCCTAGTTGAATAACCTTGCCTACTTAGTGTCACAAATCACTACTTGAACTCGTTGGGCTTGTGGCGATTTCGAGATTAATGAGGTGTTGGCGCCATGGGCAGTGCAATTTCCTATATATTCATGAACTCTATGCTGCCTAGGAGATAGTCTTGATAGGTTCAGGGCTAGATATATAGGTGTAAGGGCGTTAGGAATGGTTGAATTAATTAGCCAATAAGGAACATAGATTAGGACAATTAGAATATATTAATTAATGGAATGAACCCGATTAGAAAATAGGAAGTCAGTGATCAAACCAACCATTCTGTAGTGCGAATCCCTGCTGAATGAGGTATTTTCTCAATTACTCTCCTTAATTGAATCATAGACTAGCATCAATCCAAATCCCCCCTTTTTCTATCTTTAATAAAGTTGACCTTATTAATTACATAAGAATTGATAACTTGACTCTATGTGTGATCGACCCTTGCTTACCACTCTACTTGTAGAAAAGTTAATGAGGTTTTATAAATGAATATTTTGACGCTGCAAACAACGCTCGTCAAACTTGGCGCAAATTTGGGGGAGGGGTTACATAGTAAATGAGAGGAAGGATTAATGAGGGGGATTTTGGTTTTAGAAACGTTACTTTTAGAGGGGAGTTTTATTTTTATGGAAGTTTGGGTTTTGTTTTGGGGAGAAAAGACATCAGTTCATCCTTTTTGGATGGATGTGGGATTGAACTTCAAGACGATGTTTCTATGCTAGTTTGATTCGAAGATTGGTATTATCGTTCAAGCCTTTTGTCAATTCGGATTATTTTGTTATTGAGATTTAATTTTATCTCCGGTGTTTATGGCATAATACAGATAAATTGATACCTAGTCTAAATCTATTGATATATTTGATCATGCTTGGCAAAACTCCAAGTTCTAAGGTTATGATGATCTAGAGAATGCGAATTTAGATATAATTGATCTTTTTCCGGAATTGAAATATTATTGATTTGTTCCTAGATACTTTATGCCCATTTTATATTAGGGTAAATGGATCCTATTAGAGTTTGAGGCTGAAAGGTGAAAACGATAATAGATAATCAGGTAGATGTCTGAGACTGAAAGGTGAAAGCTTTTACCGGAATTCTAGGAATTGAACCTGAGTGTTTTTTGTTCGAGAGAAATTTAATTACTCTTGAGGATACTAAGTTGTCATAGATGTTCTATCCACATCAAGACGCTGAAGGAGTTGAAGACTGATCTTGACGATACTAAGTTATCAGGGACTGACACTTGATTAATACAACTGATCTCGTACACTTGTGAGTAAGTTTTATCCACATCAAGATGCTAAAGGAGTTGAAGACTGATCTTATGGAGGCGACCGCGGATGAATTTTGTCACCCACTGGAAGAGTTTTCTATTTCCAGGAGTTACAATTGGTGACGGCCTGCGAAACCACCTCAACGACCGCCGATTTCACCAAAACATCTCTGAGACAATCTTTCCCTTCTATCTTTTGGTTACGATTTTATAGTTATTAGTTTTGTTTTGCTAGGATTTATAGCATTATTTCCTATTAGATTTATTATTAAATACTTATCTTCTAGCATAGTATTAGAGAGTTTATAAAAGGCTCTTCTTTTCCTAACCTATAGATATCCATGTTGAGTTTTTTCATTTGGAGGCACCTTTTGCATACTTTAATCTTCATTGGATTTTCTCTATAAATCTTTGTATGAGGATCTAATCTCCTAATTTATTTATAGTTGAAGTGTTTATTTGGTGAATTATGTGTCTTTGTTCTTTATATGATAGCATGAATTTGATTTCTTTTTTCTGGAATGATTATTTCTATTGAATTGGTAATTTATTTCTACATTGATCACCTAGGATTAAATTAGTCTTTCATACAAGCTAGAGTACATTAATTTGCTTGTCTTAATCTTATATCTTCAAAGAAATCAGAGGTTTATAGATTCGATTTGAACTAGAAAATTGTGTAAAGAATTGCATTGTAGGAATAAACGCTCATTGCTATTTCTATTTCCTTGTATTCTTTTCTTTAATGCTTCTATTAGTTTGAACATAGGCGTTCGTCTTAGTTAACTGATTTGGATAGGTTTAGTATGCTTGGTTTGAGAGGCTAGATATTTGGTGACTAGGAATAGGATCAATTCACTATATTGATTACTTTATGAACTTACTATGACCATCACCATTATTTAAATACATAATTTGCTAATAACCTTTCCAATTAACTAATGAAAACACATTTTTAGTATTTTCTAGTTTAAAAACCAACAATTCCCCCTTTTATAATCATAATTGTTTCTAAATGAAATCAAAACAAGTTTGATAGTCTTCAGTGGGTTCGACCCTTTCTTCCGCTATATTCTCGTCAATAGGATTTAGTGTTAGTTAGGTATTAATTTGGAAAGATCTTAATCTCTTAACTATTTGCATAAGCATTGTGTTTGTTTGCAATCCTTAATTTAGACGACCGACAAACATACGCTTCATCACACCCGCAATAATCAAATCATCAACCTACACAAGATCATGAATGGCGTGACTGGCAACGTTAAGCGTGAACAATGAGTAATCGGATAACGACTTTGTAAAACTGAATTGGGAAAGAGTGGAGGCGAGTTTTGTGAACCAGTTTCGTGGTGCATGACGCATATGATACGCGAAGGCGAACACCTTTACCCGTCGTATTTGCTAGGAATAACAAACAAAAATGTTGCTATGCAAACAAGGCGAGACATAGTGTCTAACCTCTTTAAAGAGTCCTAACTTGACACTAACTCCTATTACTAGAATATAATGGAAGAAGGCGTCGAATCCACTAGGAGGCACAAATCTTATGATCAAATTTTAAATTAACCTAAAGAATCATGCTGGGGGATTTTAAGGTTACAATTTCTAAAATAACTACTAAGTGCATAAATTAACAATGACAAGAATTAATTGGAGAAAAACACTTAGTTAGACACTATCCATTCATATTTAAGCAGTTGGTCATAGAAACTCAATTCACCTTAAACATGCAATGTGTTCCTACTTCTACCCTTGGGTAACTAAAACCTCAAACGGAGCATAATAGTTATTTTCTCATTATTAAACACAACGAACACTAATGATTCAAATAATAGGAAGCATTAAGCAAGAATTACCAGGATATAGCCTATTGTCAATTCTCTGCATAGTTTCCTTCTTGAGCTGAATCTAGGATCTCGTGCTAGTTTCAAATGAATAGACCTAGACAAACAAATCGGTCTATCCTTGCAATGGATTTCAATTCACATAAACCTAACTGGTCAAATTAGGGAATAATATAATTCAAACCCTAACATGCAAACTCAGTAGAAGAGACAACATCTAGACAAGTTTAAATGAAAAAGAAACTCACAACTACATTCAAAATATGAATTTCAAAGTCCAACTAAGCATTGGATGCTTAGTTCATGGAAAATTTGCTAAAAAATTCCATTACATAATGAGGCCTGGATGAAGAAGGTAGAAAAATCTAGCGTAAGAGAGGTCAACCCTAATAATAAGTTCTCAAGCCCTATTTATAATCTATGACCACTAAACCTAAAAATAATATAACAAAACTCAGAATAAAACACAAAAATCTGAAAGAAATCGCAATTGAAAGATAAAAAAAAAGACTTGGTCTTTTTAATCCGTTTAGAGATCGACGGGCGTTGATAGTCACCGGAGGCCGCCGATGGGTCCTCTGTTGGATTCGCTGGATCGTCTCATCGACGGGAGCCACTAGTGCATAGGAAACCGCCAATGAGTCTTCTGCCTTCTTAAACTTCTTTAGCTCCTTTGTGATTTTCAATCCTCTCCTCTTCATCCTCGCTTCTTCCTTAGCTCCTCTTTACCTCTAATAAGATCTATTGTTACTTGGAGCTTGCTCAGCTTAATCACTCCTCTTGTTTTGATGATGATAAATACTACATTCGATGTATCTTGTGTTTGATGAGCTTTACAGGTATAGCTTTAATTGCTAAAGAATAGCTTTGCCACAAGCTACCAAGCTAGAGACTAGATTTGAGCATTGCGCAGACAGAGAGTATCGCTAAGGCAGTCTCAACCAGAACTGAAGAAGAGACCAAGTGTTCCAAAGAAGTTCTACGGTAGATGGTTGAAGATGAAGGACTAGCTTTAAGTGTTGCAAGCCGCTTTAAGCTAGTGAATCCTTTGTTTCAAACATTAGAGTTAGTACAAGCATTTCCGAGTGAATTGAAGCAGTCCGAGGTGGATTCCATGCACCAGCGGGTAGGGTATTTGGGTGCAGCAAATGGGAATGTCGATAAAATAAGGATGGGTGAAGAATGTGTTTCTTACCATGGATAGCGAGGGAAGAGGATTGCCAGGATGGACAAATAAAAGGCTTGCAAGTGGTGTGGGATCGATTGCCATCATGGACGAAGTTCGTTACAAGTTTGTTACTCGAGAAAAGCAGAAGCGTGTGGAATTTGTGGTGCTCCTTCGTGGATCGACGCACGGGTTGCCAGTGTGGACCTTTGTTACAATGTGTATAGAATTCCTTTCTTGGGGAATAAATTAAGGAAGTTGTATATATATATATATGCGATAGGTGAATTGTTAACGCACGAGCTTGAGAACCTCTTTGAGTGAGAAAATGTCAAGTGAAGCTTAGGAGAAGTAGCGAAACAGAGAAACACAACATGATCTAAAAACTTGGAAGTTAGTATAGTTGAGTGTTTAAGGAAGATCACAACAGCACTAAAAAGCTCGGAAGTGAGTATGATTGAGTGTTTAGGGTGAAAATCTAGTGATATCAGAGGGAGCAAGTGAGTCAATAACACCTTGAGAGTAGCGAAGGGGGAAAGCTTGTATTTGGGCTGAAGAGCGATTGTATCGAGTGGAGAGAGCGAGCTATTGTAATCTTCATTTGATATAATCAATATAGTGGTGAGTTTCATCCCGGGCTTGAGTTAAGACAAGGGTTCTTATCTTACCAAATATTTGTGCATATTGAGTTGAACTTTAAATCTAGCCATCTAAAGTTCATATTGTGGCAAAGTCTCTAATCTCTACATATAAACACACTTGCTACTCGCTTGTTGTGTTTTTCGATTTCTGTATAATAAAAACACTTAAGCTAGTTTATCAAGCTACTTTTCTCTAAAGAGCTAGCGATCTAAGCTACTCTATTAAGTATTCAACAACCACTCATTTACATATATACTCACTTTATTGAATACGATCCTTGTACACTAGCTTACTAACTTTTCTACATTGGATTTAGAGTAAGTGTGACATTAACAATCATATCTAGTCACACTCGCTTTATCTTACTTGATCCTCACATAACCCACAATTGGTATCAGAGCACAGGTTGCTCATATGAATTGATTGACACTTACTATATATGTATATCTCTCTCTATTTTTGTGAATCATGGAGAACATGGAAATTTCTCTTGTTATAAGACTACTCAGAAAGATATTCAGAGAACAAGGTAGTTTCAAAATCAAAGTACAACCGAAAACAATTGTGATCAAGCCAGTGGTGTTCTACCTCCAGATTCAAACTCTCAATCAAGTTTAGACTCGGTGTGCTTCAATTGTCTTTTTCATGGACATTCATTTGAGAATTGCACAAAGGAAAAGCCTAAGAAGGTCTTATGGGGAGACTAGGAAGATGAGACTAAATGTCAAGGTACTTGTCTAATCGCGGCCAATGACTCCGAAGCTGAAGAAGACTCTGAGGTAAGTTCTCTAGGATTTGATCTCGTTCGTAAAAAACCTTGTTGAGCTCTTACGTGAGTTGGCCTTGGATCAAGAAGTTGTTCGTGCTAAGGAGGAATCTTAGCACGAAGAACTTTGTGATTTAAGAGATCAATAGAAGAGTTAAATAAGCAATTGTCTACAAAGCATGCACTTCTTACTAAATTCTGCGAGCTTTGTAATTGAAATGGCTTAGCTTCTATCCAAAATAGTAACTCACCTATCACGAGAATGTTTGATGAAGTTCTAACCAAGATATATAATCTAGCTACGTCTATGGAGGCCAAAACTGTTAACCAGACCGTTTTCGTGAAAGCTAGACCAGGGTTAGGCTACAACAACAATGATTCGCCAAAATCAGGCACTTCTCTATCTAGGGATGATAAAATCATTAAGCTAGACAAGGAACTTCACTCTTACCGTGCTGAAAACTTACATTTGAAAAGAAAAGTGAATGTTCTAGAGAAGAGACCATCCCAGGACAAACAATGGTACCACGGAGAGAAAGTGCATTCCATGTATATTAAACAAGCGCTATCTTCTCTGAACACTCATCCTCTTACACGACGAGAACCATTTCTCCCTAGTAAAGGCAAATATGGTTATATTCGATATGATCATTATTGTACTTACTGCGGGAATAAAGGTCACTCAAAGCATTAGTGTGAGCATCTAAAAACGCTTAAACAAAGGCCTTATAAGTCTGCTGAGAATAAATATAAGGGTTAGCTTTGTCAAGCAAGTCTTGCAAAAAATAAGACTCGACATGTACGTATTAGGCCCTCAAAAGACAAGAACGGACAAGACAAAGCACTACGGAAGCATCTTTATAAAGGTACAAAGGTGCTTGATCTTAGTGATAAAAGCTATTATGTTGAAGACCCCAAAACTGTGAAGATGAGTATCCTACTTTCCATTTTTGGAGTTGCTGGTATTAACCACCATACAAAGCGAAACCTTCCTTGGGTCTCCAAAGCTTGATCTTAGTTTTGCAGGTTTGGAATGAAGAGTAGGTGCTTAATGAGAAGATGGGTTCGAGCAAAAGATCACTACAGTCTGTATATACATGGTTCGAGCGAAAGATCACTATGTAATAGCCATGTAGTTTGAGCGAAATATCACTACATACAGGTGCTACATCAACTACGCTAATTCAAAACTAGAAGGAGTAGATCTCTATCTCCTTTAGGACTGAACCAAATAGATCAAGTATGTAAAAAGTCTAATACACTTCTCCCTCATTATTATTTTACAAGAGGTGGACATATTTGGAGATTCATTGTTGCTTTACTCAAAAGCAAGTCTCACTCAGTGGTTTAGCTACATACATTATTCTAGAGCGAGACTCGGATAGTTCAAAGCGAGTAGCTAAAACCTTCAAGCAACTCATTATTCTTAATCGATGAACTATATCCAACAAACTGTCTATCTATGTTGAAGAGATTTTTGATAAGGGTGAAGCTTACTCATGTACCAACAGAAAGTCAAATCGTTGATATCTTTACTAAAGCACTAAACCGGGTACCTTTCTTAACTCTAAGGCTTCAGTTGGGCTTAATTCCTATCAATTAGACCATTCGTCCACTCAATGTAAGTTCCTTTATACTGGCTATGTTTACGGAGTTTATTCTATCTTTGTGAACATAGGATGAGGTACGTTTTCATGATCTTTTCTTGTTAACTTGCTATATCTAAACAAGAACTGACTAGCTTGATGAGTATATTGATGCAAACATGATAATATTTTCTGTATCATTGTATGCTCTTCTTTACCTCTTCTGAAAGTGGTGATCGTCTTCTTGTCTATTACATGCCTAAAAAATGATCCACTTCTAAGTGTCCCTAGCCGTGACTTTAATGTTTTCTTCCTAATTCCCGTGATAAAACTCCACAACAGGAGGTATACATTACTATGACAAAAAACCAGTATCCCATATATGCACATGTTTATTACATGCTATATTTGAGTGTGAGTGACCCCCCTATATGTGCATTATATCTTTCATAGTTGCGCTTTTATATTCATGCTAAGCTACTGTATCACATCTCAAGCCTGATCGAACTTCTTCCAGTATAAGTAACTAAGCGCCAATTCCTCAATGCGAGTGAAGAATGAACTACCTCGAAGCCCAGCACATCTATCTAAATCAAGTGCTACTCAGGCGAGGTCAAATCTGAAGTCTACACATTACATCGATATCTTGTCCGTCTCGCTTCAAGTATATTATCTCGAGACCATTACCAACACACATTTTATCTTTTGGCATTGAGATATGTGAAGCCACTACAAGCAGAAATCAAGTCTTTTGGTAAAATCTGGTGAACATACTATTGAAGAAGGTGATTTGAGTTGATACTCTTACTTGCTTTCTGAATTTTCTTTGCGTGACTATTTGATAGACTCGCTAGGATTCCAGCTACAAAAAGGCGTGAGGATTATTATACATATAGTATGCCTAGATTGATTATAGCGACTTGAGTGCTTCATGGTTACTGTCTCGCTTACTTGCTCTTTACATGATTATGCTTGTTATCTGAGTTAAGCGTGACT
>NW_027366628.1:0-68697 GCF_046119375.1 Phyllobates terribilis | reverse complement strand
TGAAGCTACTGACTGAATGAAAGGAGCTGGCATCTCACTCTCTTTGAATCTTCTTTATCATGCTAAGAGGAGCAGGAAAAAGCAAAAAATTTCAGAATTGCACCTTGCAATGCGGAGAAATTACTGTCTGTGCATTTACAATATTCATTGATTTTTGCCACTGAAAAACGTCCAGAAATGATTGAAGCTACTGACTGAATGAAAGGAGCTGGCATTTCACTCTCTTTGATTCTTCTTTATCATGCTAAGAGGAGCAGGAAAAAGCAAAAAATTTCAGAATTGCACCTTGCAATGTGGAGAAATTACTGTTTGTGCATTTACAATATTCATTGATTTTTGCCATTGAAAAACGTCCAGAAATGATTGAAGCTACTGACTGAATGAAAGGAGCTGGCATCTCACTCTCTTTGAATCTTCTTTATCATGCTAAGAGGAGCAGGAAAAAGCAAAAAATTTCAGAATTGCACCTTGCAATGCGGAGAAATTACTGTTTGTGCATTTACAATATTCATTGATTTTTGCCATTGAAAAACATCATGTTATTCATATACCAGAAATGTTTGAAGCTACTGACTGAAGGAAAGGAGCTGGCATCTCACTCTCTTTGAATCTTCTTTATCATGCTTAGAGGAGCAGGAAAAAGCAAAAAATTTCAGAATTGCACCTTGCAATGCGGAGAAATTACTGTTTGTGCATTTACAATATTCATTGATTTTTGCCATTGAAAAACGTCCAGAAATGATTGAAGCTACTGACTGAATGAAAGGAGCTGGCATCTCACTCTCTTTGAATCTTGTTTATCATGCTAAGAGGAGCAGGAAAAAGCAAAAAATTTCAGAATTGCACCTTGCAATGCGGAGAAATTACTGTTTGTGCATTTACAATATTCATTGATTTTTGCCATTGAAAAACATCATGTTATTCATATAAGAGAAATGTTTGAAGCTACTGACTGAATGAAAGGAGCTGGCATCTCACTCTCTTTGAATCTTCTTTATCATGCTAAGAGGAGCAGGAAAAAGCAAAAAATTTCAGAATTGCACCTTGCAATGCGGAGAAATTACTGTTTGTGCATTTACAATATTCATTGATCTTTGCCATTGAAAAACGTCCAGAAATGATTGAAGCTACTGACTGAATGAAAGGAGCTGGCATCTCACTCTCTTTGAATCTTCTTTATCATGCTAAGAGGAGCAGGAAAAAGCAAAAATATCTCAGAATTGCACCTTGCAATGCGGAGAAATTTCTGTTTGTGCATTTACAATATTCATTGATTTTTGCCATTGAAAAACGTCCAGAAATGATTGAAGCTACTGACTGAATGAAAGGAGCTGGCATCTCACTCTCTTTGAATCTTCTTTATCATGCTAAGAGGAGCAGGAAAAAGCAAAAAATTTCAGAATTGCACCTTGCAATGCGGAGAAATTACTGTTTGTGCATTTACAATATTCATTGATTTTTGCATTGAAAAACATCATGTTATTCATATACCAGAAATGTTTGAAGCTACTGACTGAATGAAAGGAGCTGGCATCTCACTCTCTTTGAATCTTCTTTATCATGCTAAGAGGAGCAGGAAAAAGCAAAAAATTTCAGAATTGCACCTTGCAATGCGGAGAAATTACTGTCTGTGCATTTACAATATTCATTGATTTTTGCCACTGAAAAACGTCCAGAAATGATTGAAGCTACTGACTGAATGAAAGGAGCTGGCATCTCACTCTCTTTGATTCTTCTTTATCATGCTAAGAGGAGCAGGAAAAAGCAAAAAATTTCAGAATTGCACCTTGCAATGTGGAGAAATTACTGTTTGTGCATTTACAATATTCATTGATTTTTGCCATTGAAAAACGTCCAGAAATGATTGAAGCTACTGACTGAATGAAAGGAGCTGGCATCTCACTCTCTTTGAATCTTCTTTATCATGCTAAGAGGAGCAGGAAAAAGCAAAAAATTTCAGAATTGCACCTTGCAATGCGGAGAAATTACTGTTTGTGCATTTACAATATTCATTGATTTTTGCCATTGAAAAACATCATGTTATTCATATACCAGAAATGATTGAAGCTACTGACTGAATGAAAGGAGCTGGCATCTCACTCTCTTTGAATCTTCTTTATCATGCTAAGGTGAGCAGGAAAAAGCAAAAAAATTCAGAATTGCACCTTGCAATGCGGAGAAATTGCTGTTTGTGCATTTACAATATTCAATGATTTTTGCCATTGAAAAACGTCCAGAAATGATTGAAGCTACTGACTGAATGAAAGGAGCTGGCATCTCACTCTCTTTGAATCTTCTTTATCATGCTAAGAGGAGCAGGAAAAAGCAAAAAATTTCAGAATTGCACCTTGCAATGCGGAGAAATTACTGTTTGTGCATCTACAATATTCATTGATTTTTGCCATTGAAAAACATCATGTTATTCATATACCAGAAATGTTTGAAGCTACTGACTGAATGAAAGGAGCTGGCATCTCACTCTCTTTGAATCTTTTTTATCATGCTAAGAGGAGCAGGAAAAAGCAAAAAATTTCAGAATTGCACCTTGCAATGCGGAGAAATTACTGTTTGTGCATTTACAATATTCATTGATTTTTGCCATTGAAAAACGTCCAGAAATGATTGAAGCTACTGACTGAATGAAAGGAACTGGCATCTCACTCTCTTTGAATCTTGTTTATCATGCTAAGAGGAGCAGGAAAAAGCAAAAAATTTCAGAATTGCACCTTGCAATGCGGAGAAATTACTGTTTGTGCATTTACAATATTCATTGATTTTTGCCATTGAAAAACGTCCAGAAATGATTGAAGCTACTGACTGAATGAAAGGAACTGGCATCTCACTCTCTTTGAATCTTGTTTATCATGCTAAGAGGAGCAGGAAAAAGCAAAAAATTTCAGAATTGCACCTTGCAATGCGGAGAAATTACTGTTTGTGCATTTACAATATTCATTGATTTTTGCCATTGAAAAACGTCCAGAAATGATTGAAGCTACTGACTGAATGAAAGGAGCTGGCATCTCACTCTCTTTGAATCTTCTTTATCATGCTAAGAGGAGCAGGAAAAAGCAAAAAATTTCAGAATTGCACCTTGCAATGCGGAGAAATTACTGTTTGTGCATTTACAATATTCATTGATTTTTGCCATTGAAAAACATCATGTTATTCATATACCAGAAATGATTGAAGCTACTGACTGAATGAAAGGAGCTGGCATCTCATTCTCTTTGAATCTTCTTTATCATGCTAAGAGGAGCAGGAAAAAGCAAAAAATTTCAGAATTGCACCTTGCAATGCGGAGAAATTACTGTTTGTGCATTTACAATATTCAATGATTTTTGCCATTGAAAAACGTCCAGAAATGATTGAAGCTACTGACTGAATGAAAGGAGCTGGCATCTCACTCTCTTTGAATCTTGTTTATCATGCTAAGAGGAGCAGGAAAAAGCAAAAAATTTCAGAATTGCACCTTGCAATGCGGAGAAATTACTGTTTGTGCATTTACAATATTCATTGATTTTTGCCATTGAAAAACGTCCAGAAATGATTGAAGCTACTGACTGAATGAAAGGAGCTGGCATCTCACTCTCTTTGAATCTTCTTTATCATGCTAAGAGGAGCAGGAAAAAGCAAAAAATTTCAGAATTGCACCTTGCAATGCGGAGAAATTACTGTTTGTGCATTTACAATATTCATTGATTTTTGCCATTGAAAAACGTCCAGAAATGATTGAAGCTACTGACTGAATGAAAGGAGCTGGCATCTCACTCTCTTTGAATCTTCTTTATCATGCTAAGAGGAGCAGGAAAAAGCAAAAAATTTCAGAATTGCACCTTGCAATGCGGAGAAATTACTGTTTGTGCATTTACAATATTCATTGATTTTTGCCATTGAAAAACGTCCAGAAATGATTGAAGCTACTGACTGAATGAAAGGAGCTGGCATCTCACTCTCTTTGAATCTTCTTTATCATGCTAAGAGGAGCAGGAAAAAGCAAAACATTTCAGAATTGCACCTTGCAATGCGGAGAAATTACTGTTTGTGCATTTACAATATTCATTGATTTTTGCCATTGAAAAACGTCCAGAAATGATTGAAGCTACTGACTGAATGAAAGGAGCTGGCATCTCACTCTCTTTGAATCTTGTTTATCATGCTAAGAGGAGCAGGAAAAAGCAAAAAATTTCAGAATTGCACCTTGCAATGCGGAGAAATTACTGTTTGTGCATTTACAATATTCATTGATTTTTGCCATTGAAAAACGTCCAGAAATGATTGAAGCTACTGACTGAATGAAAGGAGCTGGCATCTCACTCTCTTTGAATCTTCTTTATCATGCTAAGAGGAGCAGGAAAAAGCAAAAAATTTCAGAATTGCACCTTGCAATGCGGAGAAATTACTGTTTGTGCATTTACAATATTCATTGATTTTTGCCATTGAAAAACGTCCAGAAATGATTGAAGCTACTGACTGAATGAAAGGAGCTGGCATCTCACTCTCTTTGAATCTTGTTTATCATGCTAAGAGGAGCAGGAAAAAGCAAAAATTTCAGAATTGCACCTTGCAATGCGGAGAAATTACTGTTTGTGCATTTACAATATTCAATGATTTTTGCCATTGAAAAACGTCCAGAAATGATTGAAGCTACTGACTGAATGAAAGGAGCTGGCATCTCACTCTCTTTGAATCTTCTTTACCATGCTAAGAGGAGCAGGAAAAAGCAAAAAATTTCAGAATTGCACCTTGCAATGCGGAGAAATTACTGTTTGTGCATTTACAATATTCATTGATTTTTGCCATTGAAAAACATCATGTTATTCATATACCAGAAATGTTTGAAGCTACTGACTGAATGAAAGGAGCTGGCATCTCACTCTCTTTGTATCTTCTTTATCATGCTAAGAGGAGCAGGAAAAAGCAAAAAATTTCAGAATTACACCTTGCAATGCGGAGAAATTACTGTTTGTGCATTTACAATATTCAATGATTTTTGCCATTGAAAAACGTCCAGAAATGATTGAAGCTACTGACTGAATGAAAGGAGCTGGCATCTCACTCTCTTTGAATCTTGTTTATCATGCTAAGAGGAGCAGGAAAAAGCAAAAAATTTCAGAATTGCACCTTGCAATGCGGAGAAATTACTGTTTGTGCATTTACAATATTCATTGATTTTTGCCATTGAAAAACGTCCAGAAATGATTGAAGCTACTGACTGAATGAAAGGAGCTGGCATCTCACTCTCTTTGAATCTTCTTTATCATGCTAAGAGGAGCAGGAAAAAGCAAAAAATTTCAGAATTGCACCTTGCAATGCGGAGAAATTACTGTTTGTGCATTTACAATATTCATTGATTTTTGCCATTGAAAAACGTCCAGAAATGATTGAAGCTACTGACTGAATGAAAGGAGCTGGCATCTCACTCTCTTTGAATCTTCTTTATCATGCTAAGAGGAGCAGGAAAAAGCAAAAAATTTCAGAATTGCACCTTGCAATGCGGAGAAATTACTGTTTGTGCATTTACAATATTCAATGATTTTTGCCATTGAAAAACGTCCAGAAATGATTGAAGCTACTGACTGAATGAAAGGAGCTGGCATCTCACTCTCTTTGAATCTTCTTTACCATGCTAAGAGGAGCAGGAAAAAGCAAAAAATTTCAGAATTGCACCTTGCAATGCGGAGAAATTACTGTTTGTGCATTTACAATATTCATTGATTTTTGCCATTGAAAAACATCATGTTATTCATATACCAGAAATGTTTGAAGCTACTGACTGAATGAAAGGAGCTGGCATCTCACTCTCTTTGTATCTTCTTTATCATGCTAAGAGGAGCAGGAAAAAGCAAAAAATTTCAGAATTGCACCTTGCAATGCGGAGAAATTACTGTTTGTGCATTTACAATATTCAATGATTTTTGCCATTGAAAAACGTCCAGAAATGATTGAAGCTACTGACTGAATGAAAGGAGCTGGCATCTCACTCTCTTTGAATCTTGTTTATCATGCTAAGAGGAGCAGGAAAAAGCAAAAAATTTCAGAATTGCACCTTGCAATGCGGAGAAATTACTGTTTGTGCATTTACAATATTCATTGATTTTTGCCATTGAAAAACGTCCAGAAATGATTGAAGCTACTGACTGAATGAAAGGAGCTGGCATCTCACTCTCTTTGAATCTTCTTTATCATGCTAAGAGGAGCAGGAAAAAGCAAAAAATTTCAGAATTGCACCTTGCAATGCGGAGAAATTACTGTTTGTGCATTTACAATATTCATTGATTTTTGCCATTGAAAAACGTCCAGAAATGATTGAAGCTACTGACTGAATGAAAGGAGCTGGCATCTCACTCTCTTTGAATCTTCTTTATCATGCTAAGAGGAGCAGGAAAAAGCAAAAAATTTCAGAATTGCACCTTGCAATGCGGAGAAATTACTGTTTGTGCATTTACAATATTCATTGATTTTTGCCATTGAAAAACGTCCAGAAATGATTGAAGCTACTGACTGAATGAAAGGAGCTGGCATCTCACTCTCTTTGAATCTTCTTTATCATGCTAAGAGGAGCAGGAAAAAGCAAAACATTTCAGAATTGCACCTTGCAATGCGGAGAAATTACTGTTTGTGCATTTACAATATTCATTGATTTTTGCCATTGAAAAACGTCCAGAAATGATTGAAGCTACTGACTGAATGAAAGGAGCTGGCATCTCACTCTCTTTGAATCTTGTTTATCATGCTAAGAGGAGCAGGAAAAAGCAAAAAATTTCAGAATTGCACCTTGCAATGCGGAGAAATTACTGTTTGTGCATTTACAATATTCATTGATTTTTGCCATTGAAAAACGTCCAGAAATGATTGAAGCTACTGACTGAATGAAAGGAGCTGGCATCTCACTCTCTTTGAATCTTCTTTATCATGCTAAGAGGAGCAGGAAAAAGCAAAAAATTTCAGAATTGCACCTTGCAATGCGGAGAAATTACTGTTTGTGCATTTACAATATTCATTGATTTTTGCCATTGAAAAACGTCCAGAAATGATTGAAGCTACTGACTGAATGAAAGGAGCTGGCATCTCACTCTCTTTGAATCTTGTTTATCATGCTAAGAGGAGCAGGAAAAAGCAAAAATTTCAGAATTGCACCTTGCAATGCGGAGAAATTACTGTTTGTGCATTTACAATATTCAATGATTTTTGCCATTGAAAAACGTCCAGAAATGATTGAAGCTACTGACTGAATGAAAGGAGCTGGCATCTCACTCTCTTTGAATCTTCTTTACCATGCTAAGAGGAGCAGGAAAAAGCAAAAAATTTCAGAATTGCACCTTGCAATGCGGAGAAATTACTGTTTGTGCATTTACAATATTCATTGATTTTTGCCATTGAAAAACATCATGTTATTCATATACCAGAAATGTTTGAAGCTACTGACTGAATGAAAGGAGCTGGCATCTCACTCTCTTTGAATCTTCTTTATCATGCTAAGAGGAGCAGGAAAAAGCAAAAAATTTCAGAATTGCACCTTGCAATGCGGAGAAATTACTGTCTGTGCATTTACAATATTCATTGATTTTTGCCACTGAAAAACGTCCAGAAATGATTGAAGCTACTGACTGAATGAAAGGAGCTGGCATTTCACTCTCTTTGATTCTTCTTTATCATGCTAAGAGGAGCAGGAAAAAGCAAAAAATTTCAGAATTGCACCTTGCAATGTGGAGAAATTACTGTTTGTGCATTTACAATATTCATTGATTTTTGCCATTGAAAAACGTCCAGAAATGATTGAAGCTACTGACTGAATGAAAGGAGCTGGCATCTCACTCTCTTTGAATCTTCTTTATCATGCTAAGAGGAGCAGGAAAAAGCAAAAAATTTCAGAATTGCACCTTGCAATGCGGAGAAATTACTGTTTGTGCATTTACAATATTCATTGATTTTTGCCATTGAAAAACATCATGTTATTCATATACCAGAAATGTTTGAAGCTACTGACTGAAGGAAAGGAGCTGGCATCTCACTCTCTTTGAATCTTCTTTATCATGCTTAGAGGAGCAGGAAAAAGCAAAAAATTTCAGAATTGCACCTTGCAATGCGGAGAAATTACTGTTTGTGCATTTACAATATTCATTGATTTTTGCCATTGAAAAACGTCCAGAAATGATTGAAGCTACTGACTGAATGAAAGGAGCTGGCATCTCACTCTCTTTGAATCTTGTTTATCATGCTAAGAGGAGCAGGAAAAAGCAAAAAATTTCAGAATTGCACCTTGCAATGCGGAGAAATTACTGTTTGTGCATTTACAATATTCATTGATTTTTGCCATTGAAAAACATCATGTTATTCATATAAGAGAAATGTTTGAAGCTACTGACTGAATGAAAGGAGCTGGCATCTCACTCTCTTTGAATCTTCTTTATCATGCTAAGAGGAGCAGGAAAAAGCAAAAAATTTCAGAATTGCACCTTGCAATGCGGAGAAATTACTGTTTGTGCATTTACAATATTCATTGATCTTTGCCATTGAAAAACGTCCAGAAATGATTGAAGCTACTGACTGAATGAAAGGAGCTGGCATCTCACTCTCTTTGAATCTTCTTTATCATGCTAAGAGGAGCAGGAAAAAGCAAAAATATCTCAGAATTGCACCTTGCAATGCGGAGAAATTTCTGTTTGTGCATTTACAATATTCATTGATTTTTGCCATTGAAAAACGTCCAGAAATGATTGAAGCTACTGACTGAATGAAAGGAGCTGGCATCTCACTCTCTTTGAATCTTCTTTATCATGCTAAGAGGAGCAGGAAAAAGCAAAAAATTTCAGAATTGCACCTTGCAATGCGGAGAAATTACTGTTTGTGCATTTACAATATTCATTGATTTTTGCATTGAAAAACATCATGTTATTCATATACCAGAAATGTTTGAAGCTACTGACTGAATGAAAGGAGCTGGCATCTCACTCTCTTTGAATCTTCTTTATCATGCTAAGAGGAGCAGGAAAAAGCAAAAAATTTCAGAATTGCACCTTGCAATGCGGAGAAATTACTGTCTGTGCATTTACAATATTCATTGATTTTTGCCACTGAAAAACGTCCAGAAATGATTGAAGCTACTGACTGAATGAAAGGAGCTGGCATCTCACTCTCTTTGATTCTTCTTTATCATGCTAAGAGGAGCAGGAAAAAGCAAAAAATTTCAGAATTGCACCTTGCAATGTGGAGAAATTACTGTTTGTGCATTTACAATATTCATTGATTTTTGCCATTGAAAAACGTCCAGAAATGATTGAAGCTACTGACTGAATGAAAGGAGCTGGCATCTCACTCTCTTTGAATCTTCTTTATCATGCTAAGAGGAGCAGGAAAAAGCAAAAAATTTCAGAATTGCACCTTGCAATGCGGAGAAATTACTGTTTGTGCATTTACAATATTCATTGATTTTTGCCATTGAAAAACATCGTTATTCATATACCAGAAATGTTTGAAGCTACTGACTGAAGGAAAGGAGCTGGCATCTCACTCTCTTTGAATCTTCTTTATCATGCTTAGAGGAGCAGGAAAAAGCAAAAAATTTCAGAATTGCACCTTGCAATGCGGAGAAATTACTGTTTGTGCATTTACAATATTCATTGATTTTTGCCATTGACAAACGTCCAGAAATGATTGAAGCTACTGACTGAATGAAAGGAGCTGGCATCTCACTCTCTTTGAATCTTCTTTATCATGCTAAGAGGAGCAGGAAAAAGCAAAAAATTTCAGAATTGCACCTTGCAATGCGGAGAAATTACTGTTTGTGCATCTACAATATTCATTGATTTTTGCCATTGAAAAACATCATGTTATTCATATACCAGAAATGTTTGAAGCTACTGACTGAATGAAAGGAGCTGGCATCTCACTCTCTTTGAATCTTTTTTATCATGCTAAGAGGAGCAGGAAAAAGCAAAAAATTTCAGAATTGCACCTTGCAATGCGGAGAAATTACTGTTTGTGCATTTACAATATTCATTGATTTTTGCCATTGAAAAACGTCCAGAAATGATTGAAGCTACTGACTGAATGAAAGGAACTGGCATCTCACTCTCTTTGAATCTTGTTTATCATGCTAAGAGGAGCAGGAAAAAGCAAAAAATTTCAGAATTGCACCTTGCAATGCGGAGAAATTACTGTTTGTGCATTTACAATATTCATTGATTTTTGCCATTGAAAAACGTCCAGAAATGATTGAAGCTACTGACTGAATGAAAGGAGCTGGCATCTCACTCTCTTTGAATCTTCTTTATCATGCTAAGAGGAGCAGGAAAAAGCAAAAAATTTCAGAATTGCACCTTGCAATGCGGAGAAATTACTGTTTGTGCATTTACAATATTCATTGATTTTTGCCATTGAAAAACATCATGTTATTCATATACCAGAAATGATTGAAGCTACTGACTGAATGAAAGGAGCTGGCATCTCATTCTCTTTGAATCTTCTTTATCATGCTAAGAGGAGCAGGAAAAAGCAAAAAATTTCAGAATTGCACCTTGCAATGCGGAGAAATTACTGTTTGTGCATTTACAATATTCAATGATTTTTGCCATTGAAAAACGTCCAGAAATGATTGAAGCTACTGACTGAATGAAAGGAGCTGGCATCTCACTCTCTTTGAATCTTGTTTATCATGCTAAGAGGAGCAGGAAAAAGCAAAAAATTTCAGAATTGCACCTTGCAATGCGGAGAAATTACTGTCTGTGCATTTACAATATTCATTGATTTTTGCCACTGAAAAACGTCCAGAAATGATTGAAGCTACTGACTGAATGAAAGGAGCTGGCATCTCACTCTCTTTGATTCTTCTTTATCATGCTAAGAGGAGCAGGAAAAAGCAAAAAATTTCAGAATTGCACCTTGCAATGTGGAGAAATTACTGTTTGTGCATTTACAATATTCATTGATTTTTGCCATTGAACAACGTCCAGAAATGATTGAAGCTACTGACTGAATGAAAGGAGCTGGCATCTCACTCTCTTTGAATCTTCTTTATCATGCTAAGAGGAGCAGGAAAAAGCAAAAAATTTCAGAATTGCACCTTGCAATGCGGAGAAATTACTGTTTGTGCATTTACAATATTCATTGATTTTTGCCATTGAAAAACATCATGTTATTCATATACCAGAAATGTTTGAAGCTACTGACTGAAGGAAAGGAGCTGGCATCTCACTCTCTTTGAATCTTCTTTATCATGCTTAGAGGAGCAGGATAAAGCAAAAAATTTCAGAATTGCACCTTGCAATGCGGAGAAATTACTGTTTGTGCATTTACAATATTCATTGATTTTTGCCATTGACAAACGTCCAGAAATGATTGAAGCTACTGACTGAATGAAAGGAGCTGGCATCTCACTCTCTTTGAATCTTGTTTATCATGCTAAGAGGAGCAGGAAAAAGCAAAAAATTTCAGAATTGCACCTTGCAATGCGGAGAAATTACTGTTTGTGCATTTACAATATTCATTGATTTTTGCCATTGAAAAACGTCCAGAAATGATTGAAGCTACTGACTGAATGAAAGGAGCTGGCATCTCATTCTCTTTGAATCTTCTTTATCATGCTAAGAGGAGCAGGAAAAAGCAAAAAATTTCAGAATTGCACCTTGCAATGCGGAGAAATTACTGTTTGTGCATTTACAATATTCATTGATTTTTGCCATTGAAAAACATCATGTTATTCATATACCAGAAATGATTGAAGCTACTGACTGAATGAAAGGAGCTGGCATCTCACTCTCTTTGAATCTTCTTTATCATGCTAAGGTGAGCAGGAAAAAGCAAAAAAATTCAGAATTGCACCTTGCAATGCGGAGAAATTGCTGTTTGTGCATTTACAATATTCAATGATTTTTGCCATTGAAAAACGTCCAGAAATGATTGAAGCTACTGACTGAATGAAAGGAGCTGGCATCTCACTCTCTTTGAATCTTCTTTATCATGCTAAGAGGAGCAGGAAAAAGCAAAAAATTTCAGAATTGCACCTTGCAATGCGGAGAAATTACTGTTTGTGCATCTACAATATTCATTGATTTTTGCCATTGAAAAACATCATGTTATTCATATACCAGAAATGTTTGAAGCTACTGACTGAATGAAAGGAGCTGGCATCTCACTCTCTTTGAATCTTTTTTATCATGCTAAGAGGAGCAGGAAAAAGCAAAAAATTTCAGAATTGCACCTTGCAATGCGGAGAAATTACTGTTTGTGCATTTACAATATTCATTGATTTTTGCCATTGAAAAACGTCCAGAAATGATTGAAGCTACTGACTGAATGAAAGGAACTGGCATCTCACTCTCTTTGAATCTTGTTTATCATGCTAAGAGGAGCAGGAAAAAGCAAAAAATTTCAGAATTGCACCTTGCAATGCGGAGAAATTACTGTTTGTGCATTTACAATATTCATTGATTTTTGCCATTGAAAAACGTCCAGAAATGATTGAAGCTACTGACTGAATGAAAGGAGCTGGCATCTCACTCTCTTTGAATCTTCTTTATCATGCTAAGAGGAGCAGGAAAAAGCAAAAAATTTCAGAATTGCACCTTGCAATGCGGAGAAATTACTGTTTGTGCATTTACAATATTCATTGATTTTTGCCATTGAAAAACATCATGTTATTCATATACCAGAAATGATTGAAGCTACTGACTGAATGAAAGGAGCTGGCATCTCATTCTCTTTGAATCTTCTTTATCATGCTAAGAGGAGCAGGAAAAAGCAAAAAATTTCAGAATTGCACCTTGCAATGCGGAGAAATTACTGTTTGTGCATTTACAATATTCAATGATTTTTGCCATTGAAAAACGTCCAGAAATGATTGAAGCTACTGACTGAATGAAAGGAGCTGGCATCTCACTCTCTTTGAATCTTGTTTATCATGCTAAGAGGAGCAGGAAAAAGCAAAAAATTTCAGAATTGCACCTTGCAATGCGGAGAAATTACTGTTTGTGCATTTACAATATTCATTGATTTTTGCCATTGAAAAACGTCCAGAAATGATTGAAGCTACTGACTGAATGAAAGGAGCTGGCATCTCACTCTCTTTGAATCTTCTTTATCATGCTAAGAGGAGCAGGAAAAAGCAAAAAATTTCAGAATTGCACCTTGCAATGCGGAGAAATTACTGTTTGTGCATTTACAATATTCATTGATTTTTGCCATTGAAAAACGTCCAGAAATGATTGAAGCTACTGACTGAATGAAAGGAGCTGGCATCTCACTCTCTTTGAATCTTCTTTATCATGCTAAGAGGAGCAGGAAAAAGCAAAAAATTTCAGAATTGCACCTTGCAATGCGGAGAAATTACTGTTTGTGCATTTACAATATTCATTGATTTTTGCCATTGAAAAACGTCCAGAAATGATTGAAGCTACTGACTGAATGAAAGGAGCTGGCATCTCACTCTCTTTGAATCTTCTTTATCATGCTAAGAGGAGCAGGAAAAAGCAAAACATTTCAGAATTGCACCTTGCAATGCGGAGAAATTACTGTTTGTGCATTTACAATATTCATTGATTTTTGCCATTGAAAAACGTCCAGAAATGATTGAAGCTACTGACTGAATGAAAGGAGCTGGCATCTCACTCTCTTTGAATCTTGTTTATCATGCTAAGAGGAGCAGGAAAAAGCAAAAAATTTCAGAATTGCACCTTGCAATGCGGAGAAATTACTGTTTGTGCATTTACAATATTCATTGATTTTTGCCATTGAAAAACGTCCAGAAATGATTGAAGCTACTGACTGAATGAAAGGAGCTGGCATCTCACTCTCTTTGAATCTTCTTTATCATGCTAAGAGGAGCAGGAAAAAGCAAAAAATTTCAGAATTGCACCTTGCAATGCGGAGAAATTACTGTTTGTGCATTTACAATATTCATTGATTTTTGCCATTGAAAAACGTCCAGAAATGATTGAAGCTACTGACTGAATGAAAGGAGCTGGCATCTCACTCTCTTTGAATCTTGTTTATCATGCTAAGAGGAGCAGGAAAAAGCAAAAATTTCAGAATTGCACCTTGCAATGCGGAGAAATTACTGTTTGTGCATTTACAATATTCAATGATTTTTGCCATTGAAAAACGTCCAGAAATGATTGAAGCTACTGACTGAATGAAAGGAGCTGGCATCTCACTCTCTTTGAATCTTCTTTACCATGCTAAGAGGAGCAGGAAAAAGCAAAAAATTTCAGAATTGCACCTTGCAATGCGGAGAAATTACTGTTTGTGCATTTACAATATTCATTGATTTTTGCCATTGAAAAACATCATGTTATTCATATACCAGAAATGTTTGAAGCTACTGACTGAAGGAAAGGAGCTGGCATCTCACTCTCTTTGAATCTTCTTTATCATGCTTAGAGGAGCAGGAAAAAGCAAAAAATTTCAGAATTGCACCTTGCAATGCGGAGAAATTACTGTTTGTGCATTTACAATATTCATTGATTTTTGCCATTGAAAAACGTCCAGAAATGATTGAAGCTACTGACTGAATGAAAGGAGCTGGCATCTCACTCTCTTTGAATCTTGTTTATCATGCTAAGAGGAGCAGGAAAAAGCAAAAAATTTCAGAATTGCACCTTGCAATGCGGAGAAATTACTGTTTGTGCATTTACAATATTCATTGATTTTTGCCATTGAAAAACGTCCAGAAATGATTGAAGCTACTGACTGAATGAAAGGAGCTGGCATCTCATTCTCTTTGAATCTTCTTTATCATGCTAAGAGGAGCAGGAAAAAGCAAAAAATTTCAGAATTGCACCTTGCAATGCGGAGAAATTACTGTTTGTGCATTTACAATATTCATTGATTTTTGCCATTGAAAAACATCATGTTATTCATATACCAGAAATGATTGAAGCTACTGACTGAATGAAAGGAGCTGGCATCTCACTCTCTTTGAATCTTCTTTATCATGCTAAGATGAGCAGGAAAAAGCAAAAAATTTCAGAATTGCACCTTGCAATGCGGAGAAATTACTGTTTGTGCATTTACAATATTCAATGATTTTTGCCATTGAAAAACGTCCAGAAATGATTGAAGCTACTGACTGAATGAAAGGAGCTGGCATCTCACTCTCTTTGAATCTTCTTTATCATGCTAAGAGGAGCAGGAAAAAGCAAAAAATTTCAGAATTGCACCTTGCAATGCGGAGAAATTACTGTTTGTGCATCTACAATATTCATTGATTTTTGCCATTGAAAAACATCATGTTATTCATATACCAGAAATGTTTGAAGCTACTGACTGAATGAAAGGAGCTGGCATCTCACTCTCTTTGAATCTTTTTTATCATGCTAAGAGGAGCAGGAAAAAGCAAAAAATTTCAGAATTGCACCTTGCAATGCGGAGAAATTACTGTTTGTGCATTTACAATATTCATTGATTTTTGCCATTGAAAAACGTCCAGAAATGATTGAAGCTACTGACTGAATGAAAGGAGCTGGCATCTCACTCTCTTTGAATCTTGTTTATCATGCTAAGAGGAGCAGGAAAAAGCAAAAAATTTCAGAATTGCACCTTGCAATGCGGAGAAATTACTGTTTGTGCATTTACAATATTCATTGATTTTTGCCATTGAAAAACGTCCAGAAATGATTGAAGCTACTGACTGAATGAAAGGAGCTGGCATCTCACTCTCTTTGAATCTTCTTTATCATGCTAAGAGGAGCAGGAAAAAGCAAAAAATTTCAGAATTGCACCTTGCAATGCGGAGAAATTACTGTTTGTGCATTTACAATATTCATTGATTTTTGCCATTGAAAAACATCATGTTATTCATATACCAGAAATGTTTGAAGCTACTGACTGAATGAAAGGAGCTGGCATCTCACTCTCTTTGAATCTTCTTTATCATGCTAAGAGGAGCAGGAAAAAGCAAAAAATTTCAGAATTGCACCTTGCAATGCGGAGAAATTACTGTTTGTGCATCTACAATATTCATTGATTTTTGCCATTGAAAAACATCATGTTATTCATATACCAGAAATGTTTGAAGCTACTGACTGAATGAAAGGAGCTGGCATCTCACTCTCTTTGAATCTTTTTTATCATGCTAAGAGGAGCAGGAAAAAGCAAAAAATTTCAGAATTGCACCTTGCAATGCGGAGAAATTACTGTTTGTGCATTTACAATATTCATTGATTTTTGCCATTGAAAAACGTCCAGAAATGATTGAAGCTACTGACTGAATGAAAGGAGCTGGCATCTCACTCTCTTTGAATCTTGTTTATCATGCTAAGAGGAGCAGGAAAAAGCAAAAAATTTCAGAATTGCACCTTGCAATGCGGAGAAATTACTGTTTGTGCATTTACAATATTCATTGATTTTTGCCATTGAAAAACGTCCAGAAATGATTGAAGCTACTGACTGAATGAAAGGAGCTGGCATCTCACTCTCTTTGAATCTTCTTTATCATGCTAAGAGGAGCAGGAAAAAGCAAAAAATTTCAGAATTGCACCTTGCAATGCGGAGAAATTACTGTTTGTGCATTTACAATATTCATTGATTTTTGCCATTGAAAAACATCATGTTATTCATATACCAGAAATGTTTGAAGCTACTGACTGAATGAAAGGAGCTGGCATCTCACTCTCTTTGAATCTTCTTTATCATGCTAAGAGGAGCAGGAAAAAGCAAAAAATTTCAGAATTGCACCTTGCAATGCGGAGAAATTACTGTTTGTGCATTTACAATATTCAATGATTTTTGCCATTGAAAAACGTCCAGAAATGATTGAAGCTACTGACTGAATGAAAGGAGCTGGCATCTCACTCTCTTTGAATCTTCTTTATCATGCTAAGAGGAGCAGGAAAAAGCAAAAAATTTCAGAATTGCACCTTGCAATGCGGAGAAATTACTGTTTGTGCATTTACAATATTCATTGATTTTTGCCATTGAAAAACATAATGTTATTCATATTCCAGAAATGATTGAAGCTACTGACTGAATGAAAGGAGCTGGCATCTCACTCTCTTTGAATCTTCTTTATCATGCTAAGAGGAGCAGGAAAAAGCAAAAAATTTCAGAATTGCACCTTGCAATGCGGAGAAATTACTGTTTGTGCATTTACAATATTCATTGATTTTTGCCATTGAAAAACGTCCAGAAATGATTGAAGCCACTGACTGAATGAAAGAAGCTGGCATCTCACTCTCTTTGAATCTTCTTTATCATGCTAAGAGGAGCAGGAAAAAGCAAAAAATTTCAGAATTGCACCTTGCAATGCGGAGAAATTACTGTTTGTGCTTTTACAATATTCATTGATTTTTGCCATTGAAAAACATCATGTTATTCATATTCCAGAAATGATTGAAGCTACTGACTGAATGAAAGGAGCTGGCATCTCACTCTCTTTGAATCTTCTTTATCATGCTAAGAGGAGCAGGAAAAAGCAAAAAATTTCAGAATTGCACCTTGCAATGCGGAGAAATTACTGTTTGTGCATTTACAATATTCATTGATTTTTGCCATTGAAAAACGTCCAGAAATGATTGAAGCTACTGACTGAATGAAAGGAGCTGGCATCTCACTCTCTTTGAATCTTCTTTATCATGCTAAGAGGAGCAGGAAAAAGCAAAAAATTTCAGAATTGCACCTTGCAATGCGGAGAAATTACTGTTTGTGCATTTACAATATTCATTGATTTTTGCCATTGAAAAACATCATGTTATTCATATACCAGAAATGTTTGAAGCTACTGACTGAATGAAAGGAGCTGGCATCTCACTCTCTTTGAGTCTTCTTTATCATGCTAAGAGGAGCAGAAAAAAGCAAAAAATTTCAGAATTGCACCTTGCAATGCGGAGAAATTACTGTTTGTGCATTTACAATATTCATTGATTTTTGCCATTGAAAAACGTCCAGAAATGATTGCAGCTACTGACTGAATGAAAGGAGCTGGCATCTCACTCTCTTTGAATCTTGTTTATCATGCTAAGAGGAGCAGGAAAAAGCAAAAAATTTCAGAATTGCACCTTGCAATGCGGAGAAATTACTGTTTGTGCATTTACAATATTCATTGATTTTTGCCATTGAAAAACGTCCAGAAATGATTGAAGCTACTGACTGAATGAAAGGAGCTGGCATCTCACTCTCTTTGAATCTTCTTTATCATGCTAAGAGGAGCAGGAAAAAGCAAAAAATTTCAGAATTGCACCTTGCAATGCGGAGAAATTACTGTTTGTGCATTTACAATATTCATTGATTTTTGCCATTGAAAAACATCATGTTATTCATATACCAGAAATGTTTGAAGCTACTGACTGAATGAAAGGAGCTGGCATCTCACTCTCTTTGAATCTTCTTTATCATGCTAAGAGGAGCAGGAAAAAGCAAAAAATTTCAGAATTGCACCTTGCAATGCGGAGAAATTACTGTTTGTGCATTTACAATATTCAATGATTTTTGCCATTGAAAAACGTCCAGAAATGATTGAAGCTACTGACTGAATGAAAGGAGCTGGCATCTCACTCTCTTTGAATCTTCTTTATCATGCTAAGAGGAGCAGGAAAAAGCAAAAAATTTCAGAATTGCACCTTGCAATGCGGAGAAATTACTGTTTGTGCATCTACAATATTCATTGATTTTTGCCATTGAAAAACATCATGTTATTCATATACCAGAAATGTTTGAAGCTACTGACTGAATGAAAGGAGCTGGCATCTCACTCTCTTTGAATCTTTTTTATCATGCTAAGAGGAGCAGGAAAAAGCAAAAAATTTCAGAATTGCACCTTGCAATGCGGAGAAATTACTGTTTGTGCATTTACAATATTCATTGATTTTTGCCATTGAAAAACGTCCAGAAATGATTGAAGCTACTGACTGAATGAAAGGAGCTGGCATCTCACTCTCTTTGAATCTTGTTTATCATGCTAAGAGGAGCAGGAAAAAGCAAAAAATTTCAGAATTGCACCTTGCAATGCGGAGAAATTACTGTTTGTGCATTTACAATATTCATTGATTTTTGCCATTGAAAAACGTCCAGAAATGATTGAAGCTACTGACTGAATGAAAGGAGCTGGCATCTCACTCTCTTTGAATCTTCTTTATCATGCTAAGAGGAGCAGGAAAAAGCAAAAAATTTCAGAATTGCACCTTGCAATGCGGAGAAATTACTGTTTGTGCATTTACAATATTCATTGATTTTTGCCATTGAAAAACATCATGTTATTCATATACCAGAAATGTTTGAAGCTACTGACTGAATGAAAGGAGCTGGCATCTCACTCTCTTTGAATCTTCTTTATCATGCTAAGAGGAGCAGGAAAAAGCAAAAAATTTCAGAATTGCACCTTGCAATGCGGAGAAATTACTGTTTGTGCATTTACAATATTCAATGATTTTTGCCATTGAAAAACGTCCAGAAATGATTGAAGCTACTGACTGAATGAAAGGAGCTGGCATCTCACTCTCTTTGAATCTTCTTTATCATGCTAAGAGGAGCAGGAAAAAGCAAAAAATTTCAGAATTGCACCTTGCAATGCGGAGAAATTACTGTTTGTGCATTTACAATATTCATTGATTTTTGCCATTGAAAAACATCATGTTATTCATATTCCAGAAATGATTGAAGCTACTGACTGAATGAAAGGAGCTGGCATCTCACTCTCTTTGAATCTTCTTTATCATGCTAAGAGGAGCAGGAAAAAGCAAAAAATTTCAGAATTGCACCTTGCAATGCGGAGAAATTACTGTTTGTGCATTTACAATATTCATTGATTTTTGCCATTGAAAAACGTCCAGAAATGATTGAAGCCACTGACTGAATGAAAGAAGCTGGCATCTCACTCTCTTTGAATCTTCTTTATCATGCTAAGAGGAGCAGGAAAAAGCAAAAAATTTCAGAATTGCACCTTGCAATGCGGAGAAATTACTGTTTGTGCTTTTACAATATTCATTGATTTTTGCCATTGAAAAACATCATGTTATTCATATTCCAGAAATGATTGAAGCTACTGACTGAATGAAAGGAGCTGGCATCTCACTCTCTTTGAATCTTCTTTATCATGCTAAGAGGAGCAGGAAAAAGCAAAAAATTTCAGAATTGCACCTTGCAATGCGGAGAAATTACTGTTTGTGCATTTACAATATTCATTGATTTTTGCCATTGAAAAACGTCCAGAAATGATTGAAGCTACTGACTGAATGAAAGGAGCTGGCATCTCACTCTCTTTGAATCTTCTTTATCATGCTAAGAGGAGCAGGAAAAAGCAAAAAATTTCAGAATTGCACCTTGCAATGCGGAGAAATTACTGTTTGTGCATTTACAATATTCATTGATTTTTGCCATTGAAAAACATCATGTTATTCATATACCAGAAATGTTTGAAGCTACTGACTGAATGAAAGGAGCTGGCATCTCACTCTCTTTGAGTCTTCTTTATCATGCTAAGAGGAGCAGAAAAAAGCAAAAAATTTCAGAATTGCACCTTGCAATGCGGAGAAATTACTGTTTGTGCATTTACAATATTCATTGATTTTTGCCATTGAAAAACGTCCAGAAATGATTGCAGCTACTGACTGAATGAAAGGAGCTGGCATCTCACTCTCTTTGAATCTTGTTTATCATGCTAAGAGGAGCAGGAAAAAGCAAAAAATTTCAGAATTGCACCTTGCAATGCGGAGAAATTACTGTTTGTGCATTTACAATATTCATTGATTTTTGCCATTGAAAAACGTCCAGAAATGATTGAAGCTACTGACTGAATGAAAGGAGCTGGCATCTCACTCTCTTTGAATCTTCTTTATCATGCTAAGAGGAGCAGGAAAAAGCAAAAAATTTCAGAATTGCACCTTGCAATGCGGAGAAATTACTGTTTGTGCATTTACAATATTCATTGATTTTTGCCATTGAAAAACATCATGTTATTCATATACCAGAAATGTTTGAAGCTACTGACTGAATGAAAGGAGCTGGCATCTCACTCTCTTTGAATCTTCTTTATCATGCTAAGAGGAGCAGGAAAAAGCAAAAAATTTCAGAATTGCACCTTGCAATGCGGAGAAATTACTGTTTGTGCATTTACAATATTCATTGATTTTTGCCATTGAAAAATGTCCAGAAATGATTGAAGCTACTGACTGAATGAAAGGAGCTGGCATCTCACTCTCTTTGAATCTTCTTTATCATGCTAAGAGGAGCAGGAAAAAGCAAAAAATTTCAGAATTGCACCTTGCAATGCGGAGAAATTACTGTTTGTGCATTTACAATATTCATTGATTTTTGCCATTGAAAAACATCATGTTATTCATATACCAGAAATGTTTGAAGCTACTGACTGAATGAAAGGAGCTGGCATCTCACTCTCTTTGAATCTTCTTTATCATGCTAAGAGGAGCAGGAAAAAGCAAAAAATTTCAGAATTGCACCTTGCAATGCGGAGAAATTACTGTTTGTGCATTTACAATATTCAATGATTTTTGCCATTGAAAAACGTCCAGAAATGATTGAAGCTACTGACTGAATGAAAGGAGCTGGCATCTCACTCTCTTTGAATCTTCTTTATCATGCTAAGAGGAGCAGGAAAAAGCAAAAAATTTCAGAATTGCACCTTGCAATGCGGAGAAATTACTGTTTGTGCATTTACAATATTCATTGATTTTTGCCATTGAAAAACATCATGTTATTCATATTCCAGAAATGATTGAAGCTACTGACTGAATGAAAGGAGCTGGCATCTCACTCTCTTTGAATCTTCTTTATCATGCTAAGAGGAGCAGGAAAAAGCAAAAAATTTCAGAATTGCACCTTGCAATGCGGAGAAATTACTGTTTGTGCATTTACAATATTCATTGATTTTTGCCATTGAAAAACGTCCAGAAATGATTGAAGCCACTGACTGAATGAAAGAAGCTGGCATCTCACTCTCTTTGAATCTTCTTTATCATGCTAAGAGGAGCAGGAAAAAGCAAAAAATTTCAGAATTGCACCTTGCAATGCGGAGAAATTACTGTTTGTGCTTTTACAATATTCATTGATTTTTGCCATTGAAAAACATCATGTTATTCATATACCAGAAATGATTGAAGCTACTGACTGAATGAAAGGAGCTGGCATCTCACTCTCTTTGAATCTTCTTTATCATGCTAAGAGGAGCAGGAAAAAGCAAAAAATTTCAGAATTGCACCTTGCAATGCGGAGAAATTACTGTTTGTGCATTTACAATATTCAATGATTTTTGCCATTGAAAAACGTCCAGAAATGATTGAAGCTACTGACTGAATGAAAGGAGCTGGCATCTCACTCTCTTTGAATCTTCTTTATCATGCTAAGAGGAGCAGGAAAAAGCAAAAAATTTCAGAATTGCACCTTGCAATGCGGAGAAATTACTGTTTGTGCATTTACAATATTCATTGATTTTTGCCATTGAAAAACATCATGTTATTCATATACCAGAAATGATTGAAGCTACTGACTGAATGAAAGGAGCTGGCATCTCACTCTCTTTGAATCTTCTTTATCATGCTAAGAGGAGCAGGAAAAAGCAAAAAATTTCAGAATTGCACCTTGCAATGCGGAGAAATTACTGTTTGTGCATTTACAATATTCAATGATTTTTGCCATTGAAAAACGTCCAGAAATGATTGAAGCTACTGACTGAATGAAAGGAGCTGGCATCTCACTCTCTTTGAATCTTCTTTATCATGCTAAGAGGAGCAGGAAAAAGCAAAAAATTTCAGAATTGCACCTTGCAATGCGGAGAAATTACTGTTTGTGCATTTACAATATTCATTGATTTTTGCCATTGAAAAACATCATGTTATTCATATTCCAGAAATGATTGAAGCTACTGACTGAATGAAAGGAGCTGGCATCTCACTCTCTTTGAATCTTCTTTATCATGCTAAGAGGAGCAGGAAAAAGCAAAAAATTTCAGAATTGCACCTTGCAATGCGGAGAAATTACTGTTTGTGCATTTACAATATTCAATGATTTTTGCCATTGAAAAACGTCCAGAAATGATTGAAGCTACTGACTGAATGAAAGGAGCTGGCATCTCACTCTCTTTGAATCTTCTTTATCATGCTAAGAGGAGCAGGAAAAAGCAAAAAATTTCAGAATTGCACCTTGCAATGCGGAGAAATTACTGTTTGTGCATTTACAATATTCATTGATTTTTGCCATTGAAAAACGTCCAGAAATGATTGTAGCTACTGACTGAATGAAAGGAGCTGGCATCTCACTCTCTCTGAATCTTCTTTATCATGCTAAGAGGAGCAGGAAAAAGCAAAAAATTTCAGAATTGCACCTTGCAATGCGGAGAAATTACTGTTTGTGCATTTACAATATTCATTGATTTTTGCCATTGAAAAACGTCCAGAAATGATTGAAGCTACTGACTGAATGAAAGGAGCTGGCATCTCACTCTCTTTGAATCTTGTTTATCATGCTAAGAGGAGCAGGAAAAAGCAAAAAATTTCAGAATTGCACCTTGCAATGCGGAGAAATTACTGTTTGTGCATTTACAATATTCATTGATTTTTGCCATTGAAAAACGTCCAGAAATGATTGAAGCTACTGACTGAATGAAAGGAGCTGGCATCTCACTCTCTTTGAATCTTCTTTATCATGCTAAGAGGAGCAGGAAAAAGCAAAAAATTTCAGAATTGCACCTTGCAATGCGGAGAAATTACTGTTTGTGCATTTACAATATTCATTGATTTTTGCCATTGAAAAACATCATGTTATTCATATACCAGAAATGTTTGAAGCTACTGACTGAATGAAAGGAGCTGGCATCTCACTCTCTTTGAATCTTCTTTATCATGCTAAGAGGAGCAGAAAAAAGCAAAAAATTTCAGAATTGCACCTTGCAATGCGGAGAAATTACTGTTTGTGCATTTACAATATTCATTGATTTTTGCCATTGAAAAACGTCCAGAAATGATTGAAGCTACTGACTGAATGAAAGGAGCTGGCATCTCACTCTCTTTGAATCTTGTTTATCATGCTAAGAGGAGCAGGAAAAAGCAAAAAATTTCAGAATTGCACCTTGCAATGCGGAGAAATTACTGTTTGTGCATTTACAATATTCATTGATTTTTGCCATTGAAAAACGTCCAGAAATGATTGAAGCTACTGACTGAATGAAAGGAGCTGGCATCTCACTCTCTTTGAATATTCTTTATCATGCTAAGAGGAGCAGGAAAAAGCAAAAAATTTCAGAATTGCACCTTGCAATGCGGAGAAATTACTGTTTGTGCATTTACAATATTCATTGATTTTTGCCATTGAAAAACGTCCAGAAATGATTGTAGCTACTGACTGAATGAAAGGAGCTGGCATCTCACTCTCTCTGAATCTTCTTTATCATGCTAAGAGGAGCAGGAAAAAGCAAAAAGTTTCAGAATTGCACCTTGCAATGCGGAGAAATTACTGTTTGTGCATTTACAATATTCATTGATTTTTGCCATTGAAAAACGTCCAGAAATGATTGAAGCTACTGACTGAATGAAAGGAGCTGGCATCTCACTCTCTTTGAATCTTGTTTATCATGCTAAGAGGAGCAGGAAAAAGCAAAAAATTTCAGAATTGCACCTTGCAATGCGGAGAAATTACTGTTTGTGCATTTACAATATTCATTGATTTTTGCCATTGAAAAACGTCCAGAAATGATTGAAGCTACTGACTGAATGAAAGGAGCTGGCATCTCACTCTCTTTGAATCTTCTTTATCATGCTAAGAGGAGCAGGAAAAAGCAAAAAATTTCAGAATTGCACCTTGCAATGCGGAGAAATTACTGTTTGTGCATTTACAATATTCATTGATTTTTGCCATTGAAAAACATCATGTTATTCATATACCAGAAATGTTTGAAGCTACTGACTGAATGAAAGGAGCTGGCATCTCACTCTCTTTGCGTCTTCTTTATCATGCTAAGAGGAGCAGAAAAAAGCAAAAAATTTCAGAATTGCACCTTGCAATGCGGAGAAATTACTGTTTGTGCATTTACAATATTCATTGATTTTTGCCATTGAAAAACGTCCAGAAATGATTGAAGCTACTGACTGAATGAAAGGAGCTGGCGTCTCACTCTCTTTGAATCTTGTTTATCATGCTAAGAGGAGCAGGAAAAAGCAAAAAATTTCAGAATTGCACCTTGCAATGCGGAGAAATTACTGTTTGTGCATTTACAATATTCATTGATTTTTGCCATTGAAAAACGTCCAGAAATGATTGAAGCTACTGACTGAATGAAAGGAGCTGGCATCTCACTCTCTTTGAATCTTCTTTATCATGCTAAGAGGAGCAGGAAAAAGCAAAAAATTTCAGAATTGCACCTTGCAATGCGGAGAAATTACTGTTTGTGCATTTACAATATTCATTGATTTTTGCCATTGAAAAACATCATGTTATTCATATACCAGAAATGTTTGAAGCTACTGACTGAATGAAAGGAGCTGGCATCTCACTCTCTTTGAATCTTCTTTATCATGCTAAGAGGAGCAGGAAAAAGCAAAAAATTTCAGAATTGCACCTTGCAATGCGGAGAAATTACTGTTTGTGCATTTACAATATTCATTGATTTTTGCCATTGAAAAATGTCCAGAAATGATTGAAGCTACTGACTGAATGAAAGGAGCTGGCATCTCACTCTCTTTGAATCTTCTTTATCATGCTAAGAGGAGCAGGAAAAAGCAAAAAATTTCAGAATTGCACCTTGCAATGCGGAGAAATTACTGTTTGTGCATTTACAATATTCATTGATTTTTGCCATTGAAAAACATCATGTTATTCATATTCCAGAAATGATTGAAGCTACTGACTGAATGAAAGGAGCTGGCATCTCACTCTCTTTGAATCTTCTTTATCATGCTAAGAGGAGCAGGAAAAAGCAAAAAATTTCAGAATTGCACCTTGCAATGCGGAGAAATTACTGTTTGTGCATTTACAATATTCAATGATTTTTGCCATTGAAAAACGTCCAGAAATGATTGAAGCTACTGACTGAATGAAAGGAGCTGGCATCTCACTCTCTTTGAATCTTCTTTATCATGCTAAGAGGAGCAGGAAAAAGCAAAAAATTTCAGAATTGCACCTTGCAATGCGGAGAAATTACTGTTTGTGCATTTACAATATTCATTGATTTTTGCCATTGAAAAACATCATGTTATTCATATACCAGAAATGATTGAAGCTACTGACTGAATGAAAGGAGCTGGCATCTCACTCTCTTTGAATCTTCTTTATCATGCTAAGAGGAGCAGGAAAAAGCAAAAAATTTCAGAATTGCACCTTGCAATGCGGAGAAATTACTGTTTGTGCATTTACAATATTCAATGATTTTTGCCATTGAAAAACGTCCAGAAATGATTGAAGCTACTGACTGAATGAAAGGAGCTGGCATCTCACTCTCTTTGAATCTTCTTTATCATGCTAAGAGGAGCAGGAAAAAGCAAAAAATTTCAGAATTGCACCTTGCAATGCGGAGAAATTACTGTTTGTGCATTTACAATATTCATTGATTTTTGCCATTGAAAAACATCATGTTATTCATATTCCAGAAATGATTGAAGCTACTGACTGAATGAAAGGAGCTGGCATCTCACTCTCTTTGAATCTTCTTTATCATGCTAAGAGGAGCAGGAAAAAGCAAAAAATTTCAGAATTGCACCTTGCAATGCGGAGAAATTACTGTTTGTGCATTTACAATATTCAATGATTTTTGCCATTGAAAAACGTCCAGAAATGATTGAAGCTACTGACTGAATGAAAGGAGCTGGCATCTCACTCTCTTTGAATCTTCTTTATCATGCTAAGAGGAGCAGGAAAAAGCAAAAAATTTCAGAATTGCACCTTGCAATGCGGAGAAATTACTGTTTGTGCATTTACAATATTCATTGATTTTTGCCATTGAAAAACGTCCAGAAATGATTGTAGCTACTGACTGAATGAAAGGAGCTGGCATCTCACTCTCTCTGAATCTTCTTTATTATGCTAAGAGGAGCAGGAAAAAGCAAAAAATTTCAGAATTGCACCTTGCAATGCGGAGAAATTACTGTTTGTGCATTTACAATATTCATTGATTTTTGCCATTGAAAAACGTCCAGAAATGATTGAAGCTACTGACTGAATGAAAGGAGCTGGCATCTCACTCTCTTTGAATCTTGTTTATCATGCTAAGAGGAGCAGGAAAAAGCAAAAAATTTCAGAATTGCACCTTGCAATGCGGAGAAATTACTGTTTGTGCATTTACAATATTCATTGATTTTTGCCATTGAAAAACGTCCAGAAATGATTGAAGCTACTGACTGAATGAAAGGAGCTGGCATCTCACTCTCTTTGAATCTTCTTTATCATGCTAAGAGGAGCAGGAAAAAGTAAAAAATTTCAGAATTGCACCTTGCAATGCGGAGAAATTACTGTTTGTGCATTTACAATATTCATTGATTTTTGCCATTGAAAAACATCATGTTATTCATATACCAGAAATGTTTGAAGCTACTGACTGAATGAAAGGAGCTGGCATCTCACTCTCTTTGCGTCTTCTTTATCATGCTAAGAGGAGCAGAAAAAAGCAAAAAATTTCAGAATTGCACCTTGCAATGCGGAGAAATTACTGTTTGTGCATTTACAATATTCATTGATTTTTGCCATTGAAAAACGTCCAGAAATGATTGAAGCTACTGACTGAATGAAAGGAGCTGGCATCTCACTCTCTTTGAATCTTGTTTATCATGCTAAGAGGAGCAGGAAAAAGCAAAAAATTTCAGAATTGCACCTTGCAATGCGGAGAAATTACTGTTTGTGCATTTACAATATTCATTGATTTTTGCCATTGAAAAACGTCCAGAAATGATTGAAGCTACTGACTGAATGAAAGGAGCTGGCATCTCACTCTCTTTGAATCTTCTTTATCATGCTAAGAGGAGCAGGAAAAAGCAAAAAATTTCAGAATTGCACCTTGCAATGCGGAGAAATTACTGTTTGTGCATTTACAATATTCATTGATTTTTGCCATTGAAAAACATCATGTTATTCATATACCAGAAATGTTTGAAGCTACTGACTGAATGAAAGGAGCTGGCATCTCACTCTCTTTGAATCTTCTTTATCATGCTAAGAGGAGCAGGAAAAAGCAAAAAATTTCAGAATTGCACCTTGCAATGCGGAGAAATTACTGTTTGTGCATTTACAATATTCATTGATTTTTGCCATTGAAAAATGTCCAGAAATGATTGAAGCTACTGACTGAATGAAAGGAGCTGGCATCTCACTCTCTTTGAATCTTCTTTATCATGCTAAGAGGAGCAGGAAAAAGCAAAAAATTTCAGAATTGCACCTTGCAATGCGGAGAAATTACTGTTTGTGCATTTACAATATTCATTGATTTTTGCCATTGAAAAACATCATGTTATTCATATACCAGAAATGTTTGAAGCTACTGACTGAATGAAAGGAGCTGGCATCTCACTCTCTTTGAATCTTCTTTATCATGCTAAGAGGAGCAGGAAAAAGCAAAAAATTTCAGAATTGCACCTTGCAATGCGGAGAAATTACTGTTTGTGCATTTACAATATTCATTGATTTTTGCCATTGAAAAACGTCCAGAAATGATTGAAGCTACTGACTGAATGAAAGGAGCTGGCATCTCACTCTCTTTGAATCTTGTTTATCATGCTAAGAGGAGCAGGAAAAAGCAAAAAATTTCAGAATTGCACCTTGCAATGCGGAGAAATTACTGTTTGTGCATTTACAATATTCATTGATTTTTGCCATTGAAAAACGTCCAGAAATGATTGAAGCTACTGACTGAATGAAAGGAGCTGGCATCTCACTCTCTTTGAATCTTCTTTATCATGCTAAGAGGAGCAGGAAAAAGCAAAAAATTTCAGAATTGCACCTTGCAATGCGGAGAAATTACTGTTTGTGCATTTACAATATTCAATGATTTTTGCCATTGAAAAACGTCCAGAAATGATTGAAGCTACTGACTGAATGAAAGGAGCTGGCATCTCACTCTCTTTGAATCTTCTTTATCATGCTAAGAGGAGCAGGAAAAAGCAAAAAATTTCAGAATTGCACCTTGCAATGCGGAGAAATTACTGTTTGTGCATTTACAATATTCATTGATTTTTGCCATTGAAAAACATCATGTTATTCATATACCAGAAATGATTGAAGCTACTGACTGAATGAAAGGAGCTGGCATCTCACTCTCTTTGAATCTTCTTTATCATGCTAAGAGGAGCAGGAAAAAGCAAAAAATTTCAGAATTGCACCTTGCAATGCGGAGAAATTACTGTTTGTGCATTTACAATATTCAATGATTTTTGCCATTGAAAAACGTCCAGAAATGATTGAAGCTACTGACTGAATGAAAGGAGCTGGCATCTCACTCTCTTTGAATCTTCTTTATCATGCTAAGAGGAGCAGGAAAAAGCAAAAAATTTCAGAATTGCACCTTGCAATGCGGAGAAATTACTGTTTGTGCATTTACAATATTCATTGATTTTTGCCATTGAAAAACATCATGTTATTCATATTCCAGAAATGATTGAAGCTACTGACTGAATGAAAGGAGCTGGCATCTCACTCTCTTTGAATCTTCTTTATCATGCTAAGAGGAGCAGGAAAAAGCAAAAAATTTCAGAATTGCACCTTGCAATGCGGAGAAATTACTGTTTGTGCATTTACAATATTCAATGATTTTTGCCATTGAAAAACGTCCAGAAATGATTGAAGCTACTGACTGAATGAAAGGAGCTGGCATCTCACTCTCTTTGAATCTTCTTTATCAAGCTAAGAGGAGCAGGAAAAAGCAAAAAATTTCAGAATTGCACCTTGCAATGCGGAGAAATTACTGTTTGTGCATTTACAATATTCATTGATTTTTGCCATTGAAAAACATCATGTTATTCATATACCAGAAATGTTTGAAGCTACTGACTGAATGAAAGGAGCTGGCATCTCACTCTCTTTGAATCTTCTTTATCATGCTAAGAGGAGCAGGAAAAAGCAAAAAATTTCAGAATTGCACCTTGCAATGCGGAGAAATTACTGTTTGTGCATTTACAATATTCATTGATTTTTGCCATTGAAAAACATCATGTTATTCATATACCAGAAATGTTTGAAGCTACTGACTGAATGAAAGGAGCTGGCATCTCACTCTCTTTGAATCTTCTTTATCATGCTAAGAGGAGCAGGAAAAAGCAAAAAATTTCAGAATTGCACCTTGCAATGCGGAGAAATTACTGTTTGTGCATTTACAATATTCATTGATTTTTGCCATTGAAAAATGTCCAGAAATGATTGAAGCTACTGACTGAATGAAAGGAGCTGGCATCTCACTCTCTTTGAATCTTCTTTATCATGCTAAGAGGAGCAGGAAAAAGCAAAAAATTTCAGAATTGCACCTTGCAATGCGGAGAAATTACTGTTTGTGCATTTACAATATTCATTGATTTTTGCCATTGAAAAACATCATGTTATTCATATACCAGAAATGTTTGAAGCTACTGACTGAATGAAAGGAGCTGGCATCTCACTCTCTTTGAATCTTCTTTATCATGCTAAGAGGAGCAGGAAAAAGCAAAAAATTTCAGAATTGCACCTTGCAATGCGGAGAAATTACTGTTTGTGCATTTACAATATTCATTGATTTTTGCCATTGAAAAACGTCCAGAAATGATTGAAGCTACTGACTGAATGAAAGGAGCTGGCATCTCACTCTCTTTGAATCTTGTTTATCATGCTAAGAGGAGCAGGAAAAAGCAAAAAAATTCAGAATTGCACCTTGCAATGCGGAGAAATTACTGTTTGTGCATTTACAATATTCATTGATTTTTGCCATTGAAAAACGTCCAGAAATGATTGAAGCTACTGACTGAATGAAAGGAGCTGGCATCTCACTCTCTTTGAATCTTCTTTATCATGCTAAGAGGAGCAGGAAAAAGCAAAAAATTTCAGAATTGCACCTTGCAATGCGGAGAAATTACTGTTTGTGCTTTTACAATATTCATTGATTTTTGCCATTGAAAAACATCATGTTATTCATATACCAGAAATGATTGAAGCTACTGACTTAATGAAAGGAGCTGGCATCTCACTCTCTTTGAATCTTCTTTATCATGCTAAGAGGAGCAGGAAAAAGCAAAAAATTTCAGAATTGCACCTTGCAATGCGGAGAAATTACTGTTTGTGCATTTACAATATTCAATGATTTTTGCCATTGAAAAACGTCCAGAAATGATTGAAGCTACTGACTGAATGAAAGGAGCTGGCATCTCACTCTCTTTGAATCTTCTTTATCATGCTAAGAGGAGCAGGAAAAAGCAAAAAATTTCAGAATTGCACCTTGCAATGCGGAGAAATTACTGTTTGTGCATTTACAATATTCATTGATTTTTGCCATTGAAAAACATGTTATTCATATACCAGAAATGATTGAAGCTACTGACTGAATGAAAGGAGCTGGCATCTCACTCTCTTTGAATCTTCTTTATCATGCTAAGAGGAGCAGGAAAAAGCAAAAAATTTCAGAATTGCACCTTGCAATGCGGAGAAATTACTGTTTGTGCATTTACAATATTCAATGATTTTTGCCATTGAAAAACGTCCAGAAATGATTGAAGCTACTGACTGAATGAAAGGAGCTGGCATCTCACTCTCTTTGAATCTTCTTTATCATGCTAAGAGGAGCAGGAAAAAGCAAAAAATTTCAGAATTGCACCTTGCAATGCGGAGAAATTACTGTTTGTGCATTTACAATATTCATTGATTTTTGCCATTGAAAAACATCATGTTATTCATATTCCAGAAATGATTGAAGCTACTGACTGAATGAAAGGAGCTGGCATCTCACTCTCTTTGAATCTTCTTTATCATGCTAAGAGGAGCAGGAAAAAGCAAAAAATTTCAGAATTGCACCTTGCAATGCGGAGAAATTACTGTTTGTGCATTTACAATATTCAATGATTTTTGCCATTGAAAAACGTCCAGAAATGATTGAAGCTACTGACTGAATGAAAGGAGCTGGCATCTCACTCTCTTTGAATCTTCTTTATCATGCTAAGAGGAGCAGGAAAAAGCAAAAAATTTCAGAATTGCACCTTGCAATGCGGAGAAATTACTGTTTGTGCATTTACAATATTCATTGATTTTTGCCATTGAAAAACGTCCAGAAATGATTGAAGCTACTGACTGAATGAAAGGAGCTGGCATCTCACTCTCTTTGAATCTTGTTTATCATGCTAAGAGGAGCAGGAAAAAGCAAAAAATTTCAGAATTGCACCTTGCAATGCGGAGAAATTACTGTTTGTGCATTTACAATATTCATTGATTTTTGCCATTGAAAAACGTCCAGAAATGATTGAAGCTACTGACTGAATGAAAGGAGCTGGCATCTCACTCTCTTTGAATCTTCTTTATCATGCTAAGAGGAGCAGGAAAAAGCAAAAAATTTCAGAATTGCACCTTGCAATGCGGAGAAATTACTGTTTGTGCATTTACAATATTCAATGATTTTTGCCATTGAAAAACGTCCAGAAATGATTGAAGCTACTGACTGAATGAAAGGAGCTGGCATCTCACTCTCTTTGAATCTTCTTTATCATGCTAAGAGGAGCAGGAAAAAGCAAAAAATTTCAGAATTGCACCTTGCAATGCGGAGAAATTACTGTTTGTGCATTTACAATATTCATTGATTTTTGCCATTGAAAAACATCATGTTATTCATATTCCAGAAATGATTGAAGCTACTGACTGAATGAAAGGAGCTGGCATCTCACTCTCTTTGAATGTTCTTTATCATGCTAAGAGGAGCAGGAAAAAGCAAAAAATTTCAGAATTGCACCTTGCAATGCGGAGAAATTACTGTTTGTGCATTTACAATATTCAATGATTTTTGCCATTGAAAAACGTCCAGAAATGATTGAAGCTACTGACTGAATGAAAGGAGCTGGCATCTCACTCTCTTTGAATCTTCTTTATCAAGCTAAGAGGAGCAGGAAAAAGCAAAAAATTTCAGAATTGCACCTTGCAATGCGGAGAAATTACTGTTTGTGCATTTACAATATTCATTGATTTTTGCCATTGAAAAACATCGTTATTCATATACCAGAAATGTTTGAAGCTACTGACTGAATGAAAGGAGCTGGCATCTCACTCTCTTTGAATCTTCTTTATCATGCTAAGAGGAGCAGGAAAAAGCAAAAAATTTCAGAATTGCACCTTGCAATGCGGAGAAATTACTGTTTGTGCATTTACAATATTCATTGATTTTTGCCATTGAAAAACATCATGTTATTCATATACCAGAAATGTTTGAAGCTACTGACTGAATGAAAGGAGCTGGCATCTCACTCTCTTTGAATCTTCTTTATCATGCTAAGAGGAGCAGGAAAAAGCAAAAAATTTCAGAATTGCACCTTGCAATGCGGAGAAATTACTGTTTGTGCATTTACAATATTCATTGATTTTTGCCATTGAAAAACGTCCAGAAATGATTGAAGCTACTGACTGAATGAAAGGAGCTGGCATCTCACTCTCTTTGAATCTTCTTTATCATGCTAAGAGGAGCAGGAAAAAGCAAAAAATTTCAGAATTGCACCTTGCAATGCGGAGAAATTACTGTTTGTGCATTTACAATATTCATTGATTTTTGCCATTGAAAAACATCATGTTATTCATATACCAGAAATGATTGAAGCTACTGACTGAATGAAAGGAGCTGGCATCTCACTCTCTTTGAATCTTCTTTATCATGCTAAGAGGAGCAGGAAAAAGCAAAAAATTTCAGAATTGCACCTTGCAATGCGGAGAAATTACTGTTTGTGCATTTACAATATTCAATGATTTTTGCCATTGAAAAACGTCCAGAAATGATTGAAGCTACTGACTGAATGAAAGGAGCTGGCATCTCACTCTCTTTGAATCTTCTTTATCATGCTAAGAGGAGCAGGAAAAAGCAAAAAATTTCAGAATTGCACCTTGCAATGCGGAGAAATTACTGTTTGTGCATTTACAATATTCATTGATTTTTGCCATTGAAAAACGTCCAGAAATGATTGAAGCTACTGACTGAATGAAAGGAGCTGGCATCTCACTCTCTTTGAATCTTCTTTATCATGCTAAGAGGAGCAGGAAAAAGCAAAAAATTTCAGAATTGCACCTTGCAATGCGGAGAAATTACTGTTTGTGCATTTACAATATTCATTGATTTTTGCCATTGAAAAACATCATGTTATTCATATACCAGAAATGTTTGAAGCTACTGACTGAATGAAAGGAGCTGGCATCTCACTCTCTTTGAATCTTCTTTATCATGCTAAGAGGAGCAGGAAAAAGCAAAAAATTTCAGAATTGCACCTTGCAATGCGGAGAAATTACTGTTTGTGCATTTACAATATTCATTGATTTTTGCCATTGAAAAATGTCCAGAAATGATTGAAGCTACTGACTGAATGAAAGGAGCTGGCATCTCACTCTCTTTGAATCTTCTTTATCATGCTAAGAGGAGCAGGAAAAAGCAAAAAATTTCAGAATTGCACCTTGCAATGCGGAGAAATTACTGTTTGTGCATTTACAATATTCATTGATTTTTGCCATTGAAAAACATCATGTTATTCATATACCAGAAATGTTTGAAGCTACTGACTGAATGAAAGGAGCTGGCATCTCACTCTCTTTGAATCTTCTTTATCATGCTAAGAGGAGCAGGAAAAAGCAAAAAATTTCAGAATTGCACCTTGCAATGCGGAGAAATTACTGTTTGTGCATTTACAATATTCATTGATTTTTGCCATTGAAAAACGTCCAGAAATGATTGAAGCTACTGACTGAATGAAAGGAGCTGGCATCTCACTCTCTTTGAATCTTGTTTATCATGCTAAGAGGAGCAGGAAAAAGCAAAAAATTTCAGAATTGCACCTTGCAATGCGGAGAAATTACTGTTTGTGCATTTACAATATTCATTGATTTTTGCCATTGAAAAACGTCCAGAAATGATTGAAGCTACTGACTGAATGAAAGGAGCTGGCATCTCACTCTCTTTGAATCTTCTTTATCATGCTAAGAGGAGCAGGAAAAAGCAAAAAATTTCAGAATTGCACCTTGCAATGCGGAGAAATTACTGTTTGTGCATTTACAATATTCAATGATTTTTGCCATTGAAAAACGTCCAGAAATGATTGAAGCTACTGACTGAATGAAAGGAGCTGGCATCTCACTCTCTTTGAATCTTCTTTATCATGCTAAGAGGAGCAGGAAAAAGCAAAAAATTTCAGAATTGCACCTTGCAATGCGGAGAAATTACTGTTTGTGCATTTACAATATTCATTGATTTTTGCCATTGAAAAACATCATGTTATTCATATACCAGAAATGATTGAAGCTACTGACTGAATGAAAGGAGCTGGCATCTCACTCTCTTTGAATCTTCTTTATCATGCTAAGAGGAGCAGGAAAAAGCAAAAAATTTCAGAATTGCACCTTGCAATGCGGAGAAATTACTGTTTGTGCATTTACAATATTCAATGATTTTTGCCATTGAAAAACGTCCAGAAATGATTGAAGCTACTGACTGAATGAAAGGAGCTGGCATCTCACTCTCTTTGAATCTTGTTTATCATGCTAAGAGGAGCAGGAAAAAGCAAAAAATTTCAGAATTGCACCTTGCAATGCGGAGAAATTACTGTTTGTGCATTTACAATATTCATTGATTTTTGCCATTGAAAAACATCATGTTATTCATATTCCAGAAATGATTGAAGCTACTGACTGAATGAAAGGAGCTGGCATCTCACTCTCTTTGAATCTTCTTTATCATGCTAAGAGGAGCAGGAAAAAGCAAAAAATTTCAGAATTGCACCTTGCAATGCGGAGAAATTACTGTTTGTGCATTTACAATATTCAATGATTTTTGCCATTGAAAAACGTCCAGAAATGATTGAAGCTACTGACTGAATGAAAGGAGCTGGCATCTCACTCTCTTTGAATCTTCTTTATCAAGCTAAGAGGAGCAGGAAAAAGCAAAAAATTTCAGAATTGCACCTTGCAATGCGGAGAAATTACTGTTTGTGCATTTACAATATTCATTGATTTTTGCCATTGAAAAACATCATGTTATTCATATACCAGAAATGTTTGAAGCTACTGACTGAATGAAAGGAGCTGGCATCTCACTCTCTTTGAATCTTCTTTATCATGCTAAGAGGAGCAGGAAAAAGCAAAAAATTTCAGAATTGCACCTTGCAATGCGGAGAAATTACTGTTTGTGCATTTACAATATTCATTGATTTTTGCCATTGAAAAACATCATGTTATTCATATACCAGAAATGTTTGAAGCTACTGACTGAATGAAAGGAGCTGGCATCTCACTCTCTTTGAATCTTCTTTATCATGCTAAGAGGAGCAGGAAAAAGCAAAAAATTTCAGAATTGCACCTTGCAATGCGGAGAAATTACTGTTTGTGCATTTACAATATTCATTGATTTTTGCCATTGAAAAATGTCCAGAAATGATTGAAGCTACTGACTGAATGAAAGGAGCTGGCATCTCACTCTCTTTGAATCTTCTTTATCATGCTAAGAGGAGCAGGAAAAAGCAAAAAATTTCAGAATTGCACCTTGCAATGCGGAGAAATTACTGTTTGTGCATTTACAATATTCATTGATTTTTGCCATTGAAAAACATCATGTTATTCATATACCAGAAATGTTTGAAGCTACTGACTGAATGAAAGGAGCTGGCATCTCACTCTCTTTGAATCTTCTTTATCATGCTAAGAGGAGCAGGAAAAAGCAAAAAATTTCAGAATTGCACCTTGCAATGCGGAGAAATTACTGTTTGTGCATTTACAATATTCATTGATTTTTGCCATTGAAAAACGTCCAGAAATGATTGAAGCTACTGACTGAATGAAAGGAGCTGGCATCTCACTCTCTTTGAATCTTGTTTATCATGCTAAGAGGAGCAGGAAAAAGCAAAAAAATTCAGAATTGCACCTTGCAATGCGGAGAAATTACTGTTTGTGCATTTACAATATTCATTGATTTTTGCCATTGAAAAACGTCCAGAAATGATTGAAGCTACTGACTGAATGAAAGGAGCTGGCATCTCACTCTCTTTGAATCTTCTTTATCATGCTAAGAGGAGCAGGAAAAAGCAAAAAATTTCAGAATTGCACCTTGCAATGCGGAGAAATTACTGTTTGTGCTTTTACAATATTCATTGATTTTTGCCATTGAAAAACATCATGTTATTCATATACCAGAAATGATTGAAGCTACTGACTGAATGAAAGGAGCTGGCATCTCACTCTCTTTGAATCTTCTTTATCATGCTAAGAGGAGCAGGAAAAAGCAAAAAATTTCAGAATTGCACCTTGCAATGCGGAGAAATTACTGTTTGTGCATTTACAATATTCAATGATTTTTGCCATTGAAAAACGTCCAGAAATGATTGAAGCTACTGACTGAATGAAAGGAGCTGGCATCTCACTCTCTTTGAATCTTCTTTATCATGCTAAGAGGAGCAGGAAAAAGCAAAAAATTTCAGAATTGCACCTTGCAATGCGGAGAAATTACTGTTTGTGCATTTACAATATTCATTGATTTTTGCCATTGAAAAACATGTTATTCATATACCAGAAATGATTGAAGCTACTGACTGAATGAAAGGAGCTGGCATCTCACTCTCTTTGAATCTTCTTTATCATGCTAAGAGGAGCAGGAAAAAGCAAAAAATTTCAGAATTGCACCTTGCAATGCGGAGAAATTACTGTTTGTGCATTTACAATATTCAATGATTTTTGCCATTGAAAAACGTCCAGAAATGATTGAAGCTACTGACTGAATGAAAGGAGCTGGCATCTCACTCTCTTTGAATCTTCTTTATCATGCTAAGAGGAGCAGGAAAAAGCAAAAAATTTCAGAATTGCACCTTGCAATGCGGAGAAATTACTGTTTGTGCATTTACAATATTCATTGATTTTTGCCATTGAAAAACATCATGTTATTCATATTCCAGAAATGATTGAAGCTACTGACTGAATGAAAGGAGCTGGCATCTCACTCTCTTTGAATCTTCTTTATCATGCTAAGAGGAGCAGGAAAAAGCAAAAAATTTCAGAATTGCACCTTGCAATGCGGAGAAATTACTGTTTGTGCATTTACAATATTCAATGATTTTTGCCATTGAAAAACGTCCAGAAATGATTGAAGCTACTGACTGAATGAAAGGAGCTGGCATCTCACTCTCTTTGAATCTTCTTTATCATGCTAAGAGGAGCAGGAAAAAGCAAAAAATTTCAGAATTGCACCTTGCAATGCGGAGAAATTACTGTTTGTGCATTTACAATATTCATTGATTTTTGCCATTGAAAAACGTCCAGAAATGATTGAAGCTACTGACTGAATGAAAGGAGCTGGCATCTCACTCTCTTTGAATCTTGTTTATCATGCTAAGAGGAGCAGGAAAAAGCAAAAAATTTCAGAATTGCACCTTGCAATGCGGAGAAATTACTGTTTGTGCATTTACAATATTCATTGATTTTTGCCATTGAAAAACGTCCAGAAATGATTGAAGCTACTGACTGAATGAAAGGAGCTGGCATCTCACTCTCTTTGAATCTTCTTTATCATGCTAAGAGGAGCAGGAAAAAGCAAAAAATTTCAGAATTGCACCTTGCAATGCGGAGAAATTACTGTTTGTGCATTTACAATATTCAATGATTTTTGCCATTGAAAAACGTCCAGAAATGATTGAAGCTACTGACTGAATGAAAGGAGCTGGCATCTCACTCTCTTTGAATCTTCTTTATCATGCTAAGAGGAGCAGGAAAAAGCAAAAAATTTCAGAATTGCACCTTGCAATGCGGAGAAATTACTGTTTGTGCATTTACAATATTCATTGATTTTTGCCATTGAAAAACATCATGTTATTCATATTCCAGAAATGATTGAAGCTACTGACTGAATGAAAGGAGCTGGCATCTCACTCTCTTTGAATGTTCTTTATCATGCTAAGAGGAGCAGGAAAAAGCAAAAAATTTCAGAATTGCACCTTGCAATGCGGAGAAATTACTGTTTGTGCATTTACAATATTCAATGATTTTTGCCATTGAAAAACGTCCAGAAATGATTGAAGCTACTGACTGAATGAAAGGAGCTGGCATCTCACTCTCTTTGAATCTTCTTTATCAAGCTAAGAGGAGCAGGAAAAAGCAAAAAATTTCAGAATTGCACCTTGCAATGCGGAGAAATTACTGTTTGTGCATTTACAATATTCATTGATTTTTGCCATTGAAAAACATCGTTATTCATATACCAGAAATGTTTGAAGCTACTGACTGAATGAAAGGAGCTGGCATCTCACTCTCTTTGAATCTTCTTTATCATGCTAAGAGGAGCAGGAAAAAGCAAAAAATTTCAGAATTGCACCTTGCAATGCGGAGAAATTACTGTTTGTGCATTTACAATATTCATTGATTTTTGCCATTGAAAAACATCATGTTATTCATATACCAGAAATGTTTGAAGCTACTGACTGAATGAAAGGAGCTGGCATCTCACTCTCTTTGAATCTTCTTTATCATGCTAAGAGGAGCAGGAAAAAGCAAAAAATTTCAGAATTGCACCTTGCAATGCGGAGAAATTACTGTTTGTGCATTTACAATATTCATTGATTTTTGCCATTGAAAAACGTCCAGAAATGATTGAAGCTACTGACTGAATGAAAGGAGCTGGCATCTCACTCTCTTTGAATCTTCTTTATCATGCTAAGAGGAGCAGGAAAAAGCAAAAAATTTCAGAATTGCACCTTGCAATGCGGAGAAATTACTGTTTGTGCATTTACAATATTCATTGATTTTTGCCATTGAAAAACATCATGTTATTCATATACCAGAAATGTTTGAAGCTACTGACTGAATGAAAGGAGCTGGCATCTCACTCTCTTTGAATCTTCTTTATCATGCTAAGAGGAGCAGGAAAAAGCAAAAAATTTCAGAATTGCACCTTGCAATGCGGAGAAATTACTGTTTGTGCATTTACAATATTCATTGATTTTTGCCATTGAAAAACGTCCAGAAATGATTGAAGCTACTGACTGAATGAAAGGAGCTGGCATCTCACTCTCTTTGAATCTTGTTTATCATGCTAAGAGGAGCAGGAAAAAGCAAAAAAATTCAGAATTGCACCTTGCAATGCGGAGAAATTACTGTTTGTGCATTTACAATATTCATTGATTTTTGCCATTGAAAAACGTCCAGAAATGATTGAAGCTACTGACTGAATGAAAGGAGCTGGCATCTCACTCTCTTTGAATCTTCTTTATCATGCTAAGAGGAGCAGGAAAAAGCAAAAAATTTCAGAATTGCACCTTGCAATGCGGAGAAATTACTGTTTGTGCTTTTACAATATTCATTGATTTTTGCCATTGAAAAACATCATGTTATTCATATACCAGAAATGATTGAAGCTACTGACTGAATGAAAGGAGCTGGCATCTCACTCTCTTTGAATCTTCTTTATCATGCTAAGAGGAGCAGGAAAAAGCAAAAAATTTCAGAATTGCACCTTGCAATGCGGAGAAATTACTGTTTGTGCATTTACAATATTCAATGATTTTTGCCATTGAAAAACGTCCAGAAATGATTGAAGCTACTGACTGAATGAAAGGAGCTGGCATCTCACTCTCTTTGAATCTTCTTTATCATGCTAAGAGGAGCAGGAAAAAGCAAAAAATTTCAGAATTGCACCTTGCAATGCGGAGAAATTACTGTTTGTGCATTTACAATATTCATTGATTTTTGCCATTGAAAAACATCATGTTATTCATATACCAGAAATGATTGAAGCTACTGACTGAATGAAAGGAGCTGGCATCTCACTCTCTTTGAATCTTCTTTATCATGCTAAGAGGAGCAGGAAAAAGCAAAAAATTTCAGAATTGCACCTTGCAATGCGGAGAAATTACTGTTTGTGCATTTACAATATTCAATGATTTTTGCCATTGAAAAACGTCCAGAAATGATTGAAGCTACTGACTGAATGAAAGGAGCTGGCATCTCACTCTCTTTGAATCTTCTTTATCATGCTAAGAGGAGCAGGAAAAAGCAAAAAATTTCAGAATTGCACCTTGCAATGCGGAGAAATTACTGTTTGTGCATTTACAATATTCATTGATTTTTGCCATTGAAAAACATCATGTTATTCATATTCCAGAAATGATTGAAGCTACTGACTGAATGAAAGGAGCTGGCATCTCACTCTCTTTGAATCTTCTTTATCATGCTAAGAGGAGCAGGAAAAAGCAAAAAATTTCAGAATTGCACCTTGCAATGCGGAGAAATTACTGTTTGTGCATTTACAATATTCATTGATTTTTGCCATTGAAAAATGTCCAGAAATGATTGAAGCTACTGACTGAATGAAAGGAGCTGGCATCTCACTCTCTTTGAATCTTCTTTATCATGCTAAGAGAAGCAGGAAAAAGCAAAAAATTTCAGAATTGCACCTTGCAATGCGGAGAAATTACTGTTTGTGCATTTACAATATTCATTGATTTTTGCCATTGAAAAACATCATGTTATTCATATTCCAGAAATGATTGAAGCTACTGACTGAATGAAAGGAGCTGGCATCTCACTCTCTTTGAATCTTCTTTATCATGCTAAGAGGAGCAGGAAAAAGCAAAAAATTTCAGAATTGCACCTTGCAATGCGGAGAAATTACTGTTTGTGCATTTACAATATTCAATGATTTTTGCCATTGAAAAACGTCCAGAAATGATTGAAGCTACTGACTGAATGAAAGGAGCTGGCATCTCACTCTCTTTGAATCTTCTTTATCATGCTAAGAGGAGCAGGAAAAAGCAAAAAATTTCAGAATTGCACCTTGCAATGCGGAGAAATTACTGTTTGTGCATTTACAATATTCATTGATTTTTGCCATTGAAAAACATCATGTTATTCATATACCAGAAATGATTGAAGCTACTGACTGAATGAAAGGAGCTGGCATCTCACTCTCTTTGAATCTTCTTTATCATGCTAAGAGGAGCAGGAAAAAGCAAAAAATTTCAGAATTGCACCTTGCAATGCGGAGAAATTACTGTTTGTGCATTTACAATATTCAATGATTTTTGCCATTGAAAAACGTCCAGAAATGATTGAAGCTACTGACTGAATGAAAGGAGCTGGCATCTCACTCTCTTTGAATCTTCTTTATCATGCTAAGAGGAGCAGGAAAAAGCAAAAAATTTCAGAATTGCACCTTGCAATGCGGAGAAATTACTGTTTGTGCATTTACAATATTCATTGATTTTTGCCATTGAAAAACATCATGTTATTCATATTCCAGAAATGATTGAAGCTACTGACTGAATGAAAGGAGCTGGCATCTCACTCTCTTTGAATCTTCTTTATCATGCTAAGAGGAGCAGGAAAAAGCAAAAAATTTCAGAATTGCACCTTGCAATGCGGAGAAATTACTGTTTGTGCATTTACAATTTTCAATGATTTTTGCCATTGAAAAACGTCCAGAAATGATTGAAGCTACTGACTGAATGAAAGGAGCTGGCATCTCACTCTCTTTGAATCTTCTTTATCATGCTAAGAGGAGCAGGAAAAAGCAAAAAATTTCAGAATTGCACCTTGCAATGCGGAGAAATTACTGTTTGTGCATTTACAATATTCATTGATTTTTGCCATTGAAAAACATCATGTTATTCATATTCCAGAAATGATTGAAGCTACTGACTGAATGAAAGGAGCTGGCATCTCACTCTCTTTGAATGTTCTTTATCATGCTAAGAGGAGCAGGAAAAAGCAAAAAATTTCAGAATTGCACCTTGCAATGCGGAGAAATTACTGTTTGTGCATTTACAATATTCAATGATTTTTGCCATTGAAAAACGTCCAGAAATGATTGAAGCTACTGACTGAATGAAAGGAGCTGGCATCTCACTCTCTTTGAATCTTCTTTATCAAGCTAAGAGGAGCAGGAAAAAGCAAAAAATTTCAGAATTGCACCTTGCAATGCGGAGAAATTACTGTTTGTGCATTTACAATATTCATTGATTTTTGCCATTGAAAAACATCGTTATTCATATACCAGAAATGTTTGAAGCTACTGACTGAATGAAAGGAGCTGGCATCTCACTCTCTTTGAATCTTCTTTATCATGCTAAGAGGAGCAGGAAAAAGCAAAAAATTTCAGAATTGCACCTTGCAATGCGGAGAAATTACTGTTTGTGCATTTACAATATTCATTGATTTTTGCCATTGAAAAACATCATGTTATTCATATACCAGAAATGTTTGAAGCTACTGACTGAATGAAAGGAGCTGGCATCTCACTCTCTTTGAATCTTCTTTATCATGCTAAGAGGAGCAGGAAAAAGCAAAAAATTTCAGAATTGCACCTTGCAATGCGGAGAAATTACTGTTTGTGCATTTACAATATTCATTGATTTTTGCCATTGAAAAACGTCCAGAAATGATTGAAGCTACTGACTGAATGAAAGGAGCTGGCATCTCACTCTCTTTGAATCTTCTTTATCATGCTAAGAGGAGCAGGAAAAAGCAAAAAATTTCAGAATTGCACCTTGCAATGCGGAGAAATTACTGTTTGTGCATTTACAATATTCATTGATTTTTGCCATTGAAAAACATCATGTTATTCATATACCAGAAATGTTTGAAGCTACTGACTGAATGAAAGGAGCTGGCATCTCACTCTCTTTGAATCTTCTTTATCATGCTAAGAGGAGCAGGAAAAAGCAAAAAATTTCAGAATTGCACCTTGCAATGCGGAGAAATTACTGTTTGTGCATTTACAATATTCATTGATTTTTGCCATTGAAAAACGTCCAGAAATGATTGAAGCTACTGACTGAATGAAAGGAGCTGGCATCTCACTCTCTTTGAATCTTGTTTATCATGCTAAGAGGAGCAGGAAAAAGCAAAAAAATTCAGAATTGCACCTTGCAATGCGGAGAAATTACTGTTTGTGCATTTACAATATTCATTGATTTTTGCCATTGAAAAACGTCCAGAAATGATTGAAGCTACTGACTGAATGAAAGGAGCTGGCATCTCACTCTCTTTGAATCTTCTTTATCATGCTAAGAGGAGCAGGAAAAAGCAAAAAATTTCAGAATTGCACCTTGCAATGCGGAGAAATTACTGTTTGTGCTTTTACAATATTCATTGATTTTTGCCATTGAAAAACATCATGTTATTCATATACCAGAAATGATTGAAGCTACTGACTGAATGAAAGGAGCTGGCATCTCACTCTCTTTGAATCTTCTTTATCATGCTAAGAGGAGCAGGAAAAAGCAAAAAATTTCAGAATTGCACCTTGCAATGCGGAGAAATTACTGTTTGTGCATTTACAATATTCAATGATTTTTGCCATTGAAAAACGTCCAGAAATGATTGAAGCTACTGACTGAATGAAAGGAGCTGGCATCTCACTCTCTTTGAATCTTCTTTATCATGCTAAGAGGAGCAGGAAAAAGCAAAAAATTTCAGAATTGCACCTTGCAATGCGGAGAAATTACTGTTTGTGCATTTACAATATTCATTGATTTTTGCCATTGAAAAACATCATGTTATTCATATACCAGAAATGATTGAAGCTACTGACTGAATGAAAGGAGCTGGCATCTCACTCTCTTTGAATCTTCTTTATCATGCTAAGAGGAGCAGGAAAAAGCAAAAAATTTCAGAATTGCACCTTGCAATGCGGAGAAATTACTGTTTGTGCATTTACAATATTCAATGATTTTTGCCATTGAAAAACGTCCAGAAATGATTGAAGCTACTGACTGAATGAAAGGAGCTGGCATCTCACTCTCTTTGAATCTTCTTTATCATGCTAAGAGGAGCAGGAAAAAGCAAAAAATTTCAGAATTGCACCTTGCAATGCGGAGAAATTACTGTTTGTGCATTTACAATATTCATTGATTTTTGCCATTGAAAAACATCATGTTATTCATATTCCAGAAATGATTGAAGCTACTGACTGAATGAAAGGAGCTGGCATCTCACTCTCTTTGAATCTTCTTTATCATGCTAAGAGGAGCAGGAAAAAGCAAAAAATTTCAGAATTGCACCTTGCAATGCGGAGAAATTACTGTTTGTGCATTTACAATATTCATTGATTTTTGCCATTGAAAAATGTCCAGAAATGATTGAAGCTACTGACTGAATGAAAGGAGCTGGCATCTCACTCTCTTTGAATCTTCTTTATCATGCTAAGAGAAGCAGGAAAAAGCAAAAAATTTCAGAATTGCACCTTGCAATGCGGAGAAATTACTGTTTGTGCATTTACAATATTCATTGATTTTTGCCATTGAAAAACATCATGTTATTCATATTCCAGAAATGATTGAAGCTACTGACTGAATGAAAGGAGCTGGCATCTCACTCTCTTTGAATCTTCTTTATCATGCTAAGAGGAGCAGGAAAAAGCAAAAAATTTCAGAATTGCACCTTGCAATGCGGAGAAATTACTGTTTGTGCATTTACAATATTCAATGATTTTTGCCATTGAAAAACGTCCAGAAATGATTGAAGCTACTGACTGAATGAAAGGAGCTGGCATCTCACTCTCTTTGAATCTTCTTTATCATGCTAAGAGGAGCAGGAAAAAGCAAAAAATTTCAGAATTGCACCTTGCAATGCGGAGAAATTACTGTTTGTGCATTTACAATATTCATTGATTTTTGCCATTGAAAAACATCATGTTATTCATATACCAGAAATGATTGAAGCTACTGACTGAATGAAAGGAGCTGGCATCTCACTCTCTTTGAATCTTCTTTATCATGCTAAGAGGAGCAGGAAAAAGCAAAAAATTTCAGAATTGCACCTTGCAATGCGGAGAAATTACTGTTTGTGCATTTACAATATTCAATGATTTTTGCCATTGAAAAACGTCCAGAAATGATTGAAGCTACTGACTGAATGAAAGGAGCTGGCATCTCACTCTCTTTGAATCTTCTTTATCATGCTAAGAGGAGCAGGAAAAAGCAAAAAATTTCAGAATTGCACCTTGCAATGCGGAGAAATTACTGTTTGTGCATTTACAATATTCATTGATTTTTGCCATTGAAAAACGTCCAGAAATGATTGTAGCTACTGACTGAATGAAAGGAGCTGGCATCTCACTCTCTCTGAATCTTCTTTATCATGCTAAGAGGAGCAGGAAAAAGCAAAAAATTTCAGAATTGCACCTTGCAATGCGGAGAAATTACTGTTTGTGCATTTACAATATTCATTGATTTTTGCCATTGAAAAACGTCCAGAAATGATTGAAGCTACTGACTGAATGAAAGGAGCTGGCATCTCACTCTCTTTGAATCTTGTTTATCATGCTAAGAGGAGCAGGAAAAAGCAAAAAATTTCAGAATTGCACCTTGCAATGCGGAGAAATTACTGTTTGTGCATTTACAATATTCATTGATTTTTGCCATTGAAAAACGTCCAGAAATGATTGAAGCTACTGACTGAATGAAAGGAGCTGGCATCTCACTCTCTTTGAATCTTCTTTATCATGCTAAGAGGAGCAGGAAAAAGTAAAAAATTTCAGAATTGCACCTTGCAATGCGGAGAAATTACTGTTTGTGCATTTACAATATTCATTGATTTTTGCCATTGAAAAACATCATGTTATTCATATACCAGAAATGTTTGAAGCTACTGACTGAATGAAAGGAGCTGGCATCTCACTCTCTTTGCGTCTTCTTTATCATGCTAAGAGGAGCAGAAAAAAGCAAAAAATTTCAGAATTGCACCTTGCAATGCGGAGAAATTACTGTTTGTGCATTTACAATATTCATTGATTTTTGCCATTGAAAAACGTCCAGAAATGATTGAAGCTACTGACTGAATGAAAGGAGCTGGCATCTCACTCTCTTTGAATCTTGTTTATCATGCTAAGAGGAGCAGGAAAAAGCAAAAAATTTCAGAATTGCACCTTGCAATGCGGAGAAATTACTGTTTGTGCATTTACAATATTCATTGATTTTTGCCATTGAAAAACGTCCAGAAATGATTGAAGCTACTGACTGAATGAAAGGAGCTGGCATCTCACTCTCTTTGAATCTTCTTTATCATGCTAAGAGGAGCAGGAAAAAGCAAAAAATTTCAGAATTGCACCTTGCAATGCGGAGAAATTACTGTTTGTGCATTTACAATATTCATTGATTTTTGCCATTGAAAAACATCATGTTATTCATATACCAGAAATGTTTGAAGCTACTGACTGAATGAAAGGAGCTGGCATCTCACTCTCTTTGAATCTTCTTTATCATGCTAAGAGGAGCAGGAAAAAGCAAAAAATTTCAGAATTGCACCTTGCAATGCGGAGAAATTACTGTTTGTGCATTTACAATATTCATTGATTTTTGCCATTGAAAAATGTCCAGAAATGATTGAAGCTACTGACTGAATGAAAGGAGCTGGCATCTCACTCTCTTTGAATCTTCTTTATCATGCTAAGAGGAGCAGGAAAAAGCAAAAAATTTCAGAATTGCACCTTGCAATGCGGAGAAATTACTGTTTGTGCATTTACAATATTCATTGATTTTTGCCATTGAAAAACATCATGTTATTCATATTCCAGAAATGATTGAAGCTACTGACTGAATGAAAGGAGCTGGCATCTCACTCTCTTTGAATCTTCTTTATCATGCTAAGAGGAGCAGGAAAAAGCAAAAAATTTCAGAATTGCACCTTGCAATGCGGAGAAATTACTGTTTGTGCATTTACAATATTCAATGATTTTTGCCATTGAAAAACGTCCAGAAATGATTGAAGCTACTGACTGAATGAAAGGAGCTGGCATCTCACTCTCTTTGAATCTTCTTTATCATGCTAAGAGGAGCAGGAAAAAGCAAAAAATTTCAGAATTGCACCTTGCAATGCGGAGAAATTACTGTTTGTGCATTTACAATATTCATTGATTTTTGCCATTGAAAAACGTCCAGAAATGATTGAAGCTACTGACTGAATGAAAGGAGCTGGCATCTCACTCTCTTTGAATCTTGTTTATCATGCTAAGAGGAGCAGGAAAAAGCAAAAAATTTCAGAATTGCACCTTGCAATGCGGAGAAATTACTGTTTGTGCATTTACAATATTCATTGATTTTTGCCATTGAAAAACGTCCAGAAATGATTGAAGCTACTGACTGAATGAAAGGAGCTGGCATCTCACTCTCTTTGAATCTTCTTTATCATGCTAAGAGGAGCAGGAAAAAGCAAAAAATTTCAGAATTGCACCTTGCAATGCGGAGAAATTACTGTTTGTGCATTTACAATATTCAATGATTTTTGCCATTGAAAAACGTCCAGAAATGATTGAAGCTACTGACTGAATGAAAGGAGCTGGCATCTCACTCTCTTTGAATCTTCTTTATCATGCTAAGAGGAGCAGGAAAAAGCAAAAAATTTCAGAATTGCACCTTGCAATGCGGAGAAATTACTGTTTGTGCATTTACAATATTCATTGATTTTTGCCATTGAAAAACATCATGTTATTCATATACCAGAAATGATTGAAGCTACTGACTGAATGAAAGGAGCTGGCATCTCACTCTCTTTGAATCTTCTTTATCATGCTAAGAGGAGCAGGAAAAAGCAAAAAATTTCAGAATTGCACCTTGCAATGCGGAGAAATTACTGTTTGTGCATTTACAATATTCAATGATTTTTGCCATTGAAAAACGTCCAGAAATGATTGAAGCTACTGACTGAATGAAAGGAGCTGGCATCTCACTCTCTTTGAATCTTCTTTATCATGCTAAGAGGAGCAGGAAAAAGCAAAAAATTTCAGAATTGCACCTTGCAATGCGGAGAAATTACTGTTTGTGCATTTACAATATTCATTGATTTTTGCCATTGAAAAACATCATGTTATTCATATTCCAGAAATGATTGAAGCTACTGACTGAATGAAAGGAGCTGGCATCTCACTCTCTTTGAATCTTCTTTATCATGCTAAGAGGAGCAGGAAAAAGCAAAAAATTTCAGAATTGCACCTTGCAATGCGGAGAAATTACTGTTTGTGCATTTACAATATTCAATGATTTTTGCCATTGAAAAACGTCCAGAAATGATTGAAGCTACTGACTGAATGAAAGGAGCTGGCATCTCACTCTCTTTGAATCTTCTTTATCAAGCTAAGAGGAGCAGGAAAAAGCAAAAAATTTCAGAATTGCACCTTGCAATGCGGAGAAATTACTGTTTGTGCATTTACAATATTCATTGATTTTTGCCATTGAAAAACATCATGTTATTCATATACCAGAAATGTTTGAAGCTACTGACTGAATGAAAGGAGCTGGCATCTCACTCTCTTTGAATCTTCTTTATCATGCTAAGAGGAGCAGGAAAAAGCAAAAAATTTCAGAATTGCACCTTGCAATGCGGAGAAATTACTGTTTGTGCATTTACAATATTCATTGATTTTTGCCATTGAAAAACATAATGTTATTCATATACCAGAAATGTTTGAAGCTACTGACTGAATGAAAGGAGCTGGCATCTCACTCTCTTTGAATCTTCTTTATCATGCTAAGAGGAGCAGGAAAAAGCAAAAAATTTCAGAATTGCACCTTGCAATGCGGAGAAATTACTGTTTGTGCATTTACAATATTCATTGATTTTTGCCATTGAAAAATGTCCAGAAATGATTGAAGCTACTGACTGAATGAAAGGAGCTGGCATCTCACTCTCTTTGAATCTTCTTTATCATGCTAAGAGGAGCAGGAAAAAGCAAAAAATTTCAGAATTGCACCTTGCAATGCGGAGAAATTACTGTTTGTGCATTTACAATATTCATTGATTTTTGCCATTGAAAAACATCATGTTATTCATATACCAGAAATGTTTGAAGCTACTGACTGAATGAAAGGAGCTGGCATCTCACTCTCTTTGAATCTTCTTTATCATGCTAAGAGGAGCAGGAAAAAGCAAAAAATTTCAGAATTGCACCTTGCAATGCGGAGAAATTACTGTTTGTGCATTTACAATATTCATTGATTTTTGCCATTGAAAAACGTCCAGAAATGATTGAAGCTACTGACTGAATGAAAGGAGCTGGCATCTCACTCTCTTTGAATCTTGTTTATCATGCTAAGAGGAGCAGGAAAAAGCAAAAAAATTCAGAATTGCACCTTGCAATGCGGAGAAATTACTGTTTGTGCATTTACAATATTCATTGATTTTTGCCATTGAAAAACGTCCAGAAATGATTGAAGCTACTGACTGAATGAAAGGAGCTGGCATCTCACTCTCTTTGAATCTTCTTTATCATGCTAAGAGGAGCAGGAAAAAGCAAAAAATTTCAGAATTGCACCTTGCAATGCGGAGAAATTACTGTTTGTGCTTTTACAATATTCATTGATTTTTGCCATTGAAAAACATCATGTTATTCATATACCAGAAATGATTGAAGCTACTGACTGAATGAAAGGAGCTGGCATCTCACTCTCTTTGAATCTTCTTTATCATGCTAAGAGGAGCAGGAAAAAGCAAAAAATTTCAGAATTGCACCTTGCAATGCGGAGAAATTACTGTTTGTGCATTTACAATATTCAATGATTTTTGCCATTGAAAAACGTCCAGAAATGATTGAAGCTACTGACTGAATGAAAGGAGCTGGCATCTCACTCTCTTTGAATCTTCTTTATCATGCTAAGAGGAGCAGGAAAAAGCAAAAAATTTCAGAATTGCACCTTGCAATGCGGAGAAATTACTGTTTGTGCATTTACAATATTCATTGATTTTTGCCATTGAAAAACATCATGTTATTCATATACCAGAAATGATTGAAGCTACTGACTGAATGAAAGGAGCTGGCATCTCACTCTCTTTGAATCTTCTTTATCATGCTAAGAGGAGCAGGAAAAAGCAAAAAATTTCAGAATTGCACCTTGCAATGCGGAGAAATTACTGTTTGTGCATTTACAATATTCAATGATTTTTGCCATTGAAAAACGTCCAGAAATGATTGAAGCTACTGACTGAATGAAAGGAGCTGGCATCTCACTCTCTTTGAATCTTCTTTATCATGCTAAGAGGAGCAGGAAAAAGCAAAAAATTTCAGAATTGCACCTTGCAATGCGGAGAAATTACTGTTTGTGCATTTACAATATTCATTGATTTTTGCCATTGAAAAACATCATGTTATTCATATTCCAGAAATGATTGAAGCTACTGACTGAATGAAAGGAGCTGGCATCTCACTCTCTTTGAATCTTCTTTATCATGCTAAGAGGAGCAGGAAAAAGCAAAAAATTTCAGAATTGCACCTTGCAATGCGGAGAAATTACTGTTTGTGCATTTACAATATTCAATGATTTTTGCCATTGAAAAACGTCCAGAAATGATTGAAGCTACTGACTGAATGAAAGGAGCTGGCATCTCACTCTCTTTGAATCTTCTTTATCATGCTAAGAGGAGCAGGAAAAAGCAAAAAATTTCAGAATTGCACCTTGCAATGCGGAGAAATTACTGTTTGTGCATTTACAATATTCAATGATTTTTGCCATTGAAAAACGTCCAGAAATGATTGAAGCTACTGACTGAATGAAAGGAGCTGGCATCTCACTCTCTTTGAATCTTCTTTATCATGCTAAGAGGAGCAGGAAAAAGCAAAAAATTTCAGAATTGCACCTTGCAATGCGCAGAAATTACTGTTTGTGCATTTACAATATTCATTGATTTTTGCCATTGAAAAACATCATGTTATTCATATTCCAGAAATGATTGAAGCTACTGACTGAATGAAAGGAGCTGGCATCTCACTCTCTTTGAATCTTCTTTATCATGCTAAGAGGAGCAGGAAAAAGCAAAAAATTTCAGAATTGCACCTTGCAATGCGGAGAAATTACTGTTTGTGCATTTACAATATTCAATGATTTTTGCCATTGAAAAACGTCCAGAAATGATTGAAGCTACTGACTGAAAGAAAGGAGCTGGCATCTCACTCTCTTTGAATCTTCTTTATCATGCTAAGAGGAGCAGGAAAAAGCAAAAAATTTCAGAATTGCACCTTGCAATGCGGAGAAATTACTGTTTGTGCATTTACAATATTCATTGATTTTTGCCATTGAAAAACGTCCAGAAATGATTGTAGCTACTGACTGAATGAAAGGAGCTGGCATCTCACTCTCTCTGAATCTTCTTTATCATGCTAAGAGGAGCAGGAAAAAGCAAAAAATTTCAGAATTGCACCTTGCAATGCGGAGAAATTACTGTTTGTGCATTTACAATATTCATTGATTTTTGCCATTGAAAAACGTCCAGAAATGATTGAAGCTACTGACTGAATGAAAGGAGCTGGCATCTCACTCTCTTTGAATCTTGTTTATCATGCTAAGAGGAGCAGGAAAAAGCAAAAAATTTCAGAATTGCACCTTGCAATGCGGAGAAATTACTGTTTGTGCATTTACAATATTCATTGATTTTTGCCATTGAAAAACGTCCAGAAATGATTGAAGCTACTGACTGAATGAAAGGAGCTGGCATCTCACTCTCTTTGAATCTTGTTTATCATGCTAAGAGGAGCAGGAAAAAGCAAAAAATTTCAGAATTGCACCTTGCAATGCGGAGAAATTACTGTTTGTGCATTTACAATATTCATTGATTTTTGCCATTGAAAAACGTCCAGAAATGATTGAAGCTACTGACTGAATGAAAGGAGCTGGCATCTCACTCTCTTTGAATCTTCTTTATCATGCTAAGAGGAGCAGGAAAAAGCAAAAAATTTCAGAATTGCACCTTGCAATGCGGAGAAATTACTGTTTGTGCATTTACAATATTCAATGATTTTTGCCATTGAAAAACGTCCAGAAATGATTGAAGCTACTGACTGAATGAAAGGAGCTGGCATCTCACTCTCTTTGAATCTTCTTTATCATGCTAAGAGGAGCAGGAAAAAGCAAAAAATTTCAGAATTGCACCTTGCAATGCGGAGAAATTACTGTTTGTGCATTTACAATATTCATTGATTTTTGCCATTGAAAAACATCATGTTATTCATATACCAGAAATGATTGAAGCTACTGACTGAATGAAAGGAGCTGGCATCTCACTCTCTTTGAATCTTCTTTATCATGCTAAGAGGAGCAGGAAAAAGCAAAAAATTTCAGAATTGCACCTTGCAATGCGGAGAAATTACTGTTTGTGCATTTACAATATTCAATGATTTTTGCCATTGAAAAACGTCCAGAAATGATTGAAGCTACTGACTGAATGAAAGGAGCTGGCATCTCACTCTCTTTGAATCTTCTTTATCATGCTAAGAGGAGCAGGAAAAAGCAAAAAATTTCAGAATTGCACCTTGCAATGCGGAGAAATTACTGTTTGTGCATTTACAATATTCATTGATTTTTGCCATTGAAAAACATCATGTTATTCATATTCCAGAAATGATTGAAGCTACTGACTGAATGAAAGGAGCTGGCATCTCACTCTCTTTGAATCTTCTTTATCATGCTAAGAGGAGCAGGAAAAAGCAAAAAATTTCAGAATTGCACCTTGCAATGCGGAGAAATTACTGTTTGTGCATTTACAATATTCAATGATTTTTGCCATTGAAAAACGTCCAGAAATGATTGAAGCTACTGACTGAATGAAAGGAGCTGGCATCTCACTCTCTTTGAATCTTCTTTATCAAGCTAAGAGGAGCAGGAAAAAGCAAAAAATTTCAGAATTGCACCTTGCAATGCGGAGAAATTACTGTTTGTGCATTTACAATATTCATTGATTTTTGCCATTGAAAAACATCATGTTATTCATATACCAGAAATGTTTGAAGCTACTGACTGAATGAAAGGAGCTGGCATCTCACTCTCTTTGAATCTTCTTTATCATGCTAAGAGGAGCAGGAAAAAGCAAAAAATTTCAGAATTGCACCTTGCAATGCGGAGAAATTACTGTTTGTGCATTTACAATATTCATTGATTTTTGCCATTGAAAAACATAATGTTATTCATATACCAGAAATGTTTGAAGCTACTGACTGAATGAAAGGAGCTGGCATCTCACTCTCTTTGAATCTTCTTTATCATGCTAAGAGGAGCAGGAAAAAGCAAAAAATTTCAGAATTGCACCTTGCAATGCGGAGAAATTACTGTTTGTGCATTTACAATATTCATTGATTTTTGCCATTGAAAAATGTCCAGAAATGATTGAAGCTACTGACTGAATGAAAGGAGCTGGCATCTCACTCTCTTTGAATCTTCTTTATCATGCTAAGAGGAGCAGGAAAAAGCAAAAAATTTCAGAATTGCACCTTGCAATGCGGAGAAATTACTGTTTGTGCATTTACAATATTCATTGATTTTTGCCATTGAAAAACATCATGTTATTCATATACCAGAAATGTTTGAAGCTACTGACTGAATGAAAGGAGCTGGCATCTCACTCTCTTTGAATCTTCTTTATCATGCTAAGAGGAGCAGGAAAAAGCAAAAAATTTCAGAATTGCACCTTGCAATGCGGAGAAATTACTGTTTGTGCATTTACAATATTCATTGATTTTTGCCATTGAAAAACGTCCAGAAATGATTGAAGCTACTGACTGAATGAAAGGAGCTGGCATCTCACTCTCTTTGAATCTTGTTTATCATGCTAAGAGGAGCAGGAAAAAGCAAAAAAATTCAGAATTGCACCTTGCAATGCGGAGAAATTACTGTTTGTGCATTTACAATATTCATTGATTTTTGCCATTGAAAAACGTCCAGAAATGATTGAAGCTACTGACTGAATGAAAGGAGCTGGCATCTCACTCTCTTTGAATCTTCTTTATCATGCTAAGAGGAGCAGGAAAAAGCAAAAAATTTCAGAATTGCACCTTGCAATGCGGAGAAATTACTGTTTGTGCTTTTACAATATTCATTGATTTTTGCCATTGAAAAACATCATGTTATTCATATACCAGAAATGATTGAAGCTACTGACTGAATGAAAGGAGCTGGCATCTCACTCTCTTTGAATCTTCTTTATCATGCTAAGAGGAGCAGGAAAAAGCAAAAAATTTCAGAATTGCACCTTGCAATGCGGAGAAATTACTGTTTGTGCATTTACAATATTCAATGATTTTTGCCATTGAAAAACGTCCAGAAATGATTGAAGCTACTGACTGAATGAAAGGAGCTGGCATCTCACTCTCTTTGAATCTTCTTTATCATGCTAAGAGGAGCAGGAAAAAGCAAAAAATTTCAGAATTGCACCTTGCAATGCGGAGAAATTACTGTTTGTGCATTTACAATATTCATTGATTTTTGCCATTGAAAAACATCATGTTATTCATATACCAGAAATGATTGAAGCTACTGACTGAATGAAAGGAGCTGGCATCTCACTCTCTTTGAATCTTCTTTATCATGCTAAGAGGAGCAGGAAAAAGCAAAAAATTTCAGAATTGCACCTTGCAATGCGGAGAAATTACTGTTTGTGCATTTACAATATTCAATGATTTTTGCCATTGAAAAACGTCCAGAAATGATTGAAGCTACTGACTGAATGAAAGGAGCTGGCATCTCACTCTCTTTGAATCTTCTTTATCATGCTAAGAGGAGCAGGAAAAAGCAAAAAATTTCAGAATTGCACCTTGCAATGCGGAGAAATTACTGTTTGTGCATTTACAATATTCATTGATTTTTGCCATTGAAAAACATCATGTTATTCATATTCCAGAAATGATTGAAGCTACTGACTGAATGAAAGGAGCTGGCATCTCACTCTCTTTGAATCTTCTTTATCATGCTAAGAGGAGCAGGAAAAAGCAAAAAATTTCAGAATTGCACCTTGCAATGCGGAGAAATTACTGTTTGTGCATTTACAATATTCAATGATTTTTGCCATTGAAAAACGTCCAGAAATGATTGAAGCTACTGACTGAATGAAAGGAGCTGGCATCTCACTCTCTTTGAATCTTCTTTATCATGCTAAGAGGAGCAGGAAAAAGCAAAAAATTTCAGAATTGCACCTTGCAATGCGGAGAAATTACTGTTTGTGCATTTACAATATTCAATAATTTTTGCCATTGAAAAACGTCCAGAAATGATTGAAGCTACTGACTGAATGAAAGGAGCTGGCATCTCACTCTCTTTGAATCTTCTTTATCATGCTAAGAGGAGCAGGAAAAAGCAAAAAATTTCAGAATTGCACCTTGCAATGCGCAGAAATTACTGTTTGTGCATTTACAATATTCATTGATTTTTGCCATTGAAAAACATCATGTTATTCATATTCCAGAAATGATTGAAGCTACTGACTGAATGAAAGGAGCTGGCATCTCACTCTCTTTGAATCTTCTTTATCATGCTAAGAGGAGCAGGAAAAAGCAAAAAATTTCAGAATTGCACCTTGCAATGCGGAGAAATTACTGTTTGTGCATTTACAATATTCAATGATTTTTGCCATTGAAAAACGTCCAGAAATGATTGAAGCTACTGACTGAAAGAAAGGAGCTGGCATCTCACTCTCTTTGAATCTTCTTTATCATGCTAAGAGGAGCAGGAAAAAGCAAAAAATTTCAGAATTGCACCTTGCAATGCGGAGAAATTACTGTTTGTGCATTTACAATATTCATTGATTTTTGCCATTGAAAAACGTCCAGAAATGATTGTAGCTACTGACTGAATGAAAGGAGCTGGCATCTCACTCTCTCTGAATCTTCTTTATCATGCTAAGAGGAGCAGGAAAAAGCAAAAAATTTCAGAATTGCACCTTGCAATGCGGAGAAATTACTGTTTGTGCATTTACAATATTCATTGATTTTTGCCATTGAAAAACGTCCAGAAATGATTGAAGCTACTGACTGAATGAAAGGAGCTGGCATCTCACTCTCTTTGAATCTTGTTTATCATGCTAAGAGGAGCAGGAAAAAGCAAAAAATTTCAGAATTGCACCTTGCAATGCGGAGAAATTACTGTTTGTGCATTTACAATATTCATTGATTTTTGCCATTGAAAAACGTCCAGAAATGATTGAAGCTACTGACTGAATGAAAGGAGCTGGCATCTCACTCTCTTTGAATCTTCTTTATCATGCTAAGAGGAGCAGGAAAAAGCAAAAAATTTCAGAATTGCACCTTGCAATGCGGAGAAATTACTGTTTGTGCATTTACAATATTCATTGATTTTTGCCATTGAAAAACATCATGTTATTCATATACCAGAAATGTTTGAAGCTACTGACTGAATGAAAGGAGCTGGCATCTCACTCTCTTTGAATCTTCTTTATCATGCTAAGAGGAGCAGGAAAAAGCAAAAAATTTCAGAATTGCACCTTGCAATGCGGAGAAATTACTGTTTGTGCATTTACAATATTCAATGATTTTTGCCATTGAAAAACGTCCAGAAATGATTGAAGCTACTGACTGAATGAAAGGAGCTGGCATCTCACTCTCTTTGAATCTTCTTTATCATGCTAAGAGGAGCAGGAAAAAGCAAAAAATTTCAGAATTGCACCTTGCAATGCGGAGAAATTACTGTTTGTGCATTTACAATATTCATTGATTTTTGCCATTGAAAAACGTCCAGAAATGATTGTAGCTACTGACTGAATGAAAGGAGCTGGCATCTCACTCTCTCTGAATCTTCTTTATCATGCTAAGAGGAGCAGGAAAAAGCAAAAAATTTCAGAATTGCACCTTGCAATGCGGAGAAATTACTGTTTGTGCATTTACAATATTCATTGATTTTTGCCATTGAAAAACGTCCAGAAATGATTGAAGCTACTGACTGAATGAAAGGAGCTGGCATCTCACTCTCTTTGAATCTTGTTTATCATGCTAAGAGGAGCAGGAAAAAGCAAAAAATTTCAGAATTGCACCTTGCAATGCGGAGAAATTACTGTTTGTGCATTTACAATATTCATTGATTTTTGCCATTGAAAAACGTCCAGAAATGATTGAAGCTACTGACTGAATGAAAGGAGCTGGCATCTCACTCTCTTTGAATCTTCTTTATCATGCTAAGAGGAGCAGGAAAAAGCAAAAAATTTCAGAATTGCACCTTGCAATGCGGAGAAATTACTGTTTGTGCATTTACAATATTCATTGATTTTTGCCATTGAAAAACGTCCAGAAATGATTGAAGCTACTGACTGAATGAAAGGAGCTGGCATCTCACTCTCTTTGAATCTTCTTTATCATGCTAAGAGGAGCAGGAAAAAGCAAAAAATTTCAGAATTGCACCTTGCAATGCGGAGAAATTACTGTTTGTGCTTTTACAATATTCATTGATTTTTGCCATTGAAAAACATCATGTTATTCATATACCAGAAATGATTGAAGCTACTGACTGAATGAAAGGAGCTGGCATCTCACTCTCTTTGAATCTTCTTTATCATGCTAAGAGGAGCAGGAAAAAGCAAAAAATTTCAGAATTGCACCTTGCAATGCGGAGAAATTACTGTTTGTGCATTTACAATATTCAATGATTTTTGCCATTGAAAAACGTCCAGAAATGATTGAAGCTACTGACTGAATGAAAGGAGCTGGCATCTCACTCTCTTTGAATCTTCTTTATCATGCTAAGAGGAGCAGGAAAAAGCAAAAAAATTCAGAATTGCACCTTGCAATGCGGAGAAATTACTGTTTGTGCATTTACAATATTCAATGATTTTTGCCATTGAAAAACGTCCAGAAATGATTGAAGCTACTGACTGAATGAAAGGAGCTGGCATCTCACTCTCTTTGAATCTTCTTTATCATGCTAAGAGGAGCAGGAAAAAGCAAAAAATTTCAGAATTGCACCTTGCAATGCGGAGAAATTACTGTTTGTGCATTTACAATATTCATTGATTTTTGCCATTGAAAAACGTCCAGAAATGATTGTAGCTACTGACTGAATGAAAGGAGCTGGCATCTCACTCTCTCTGAATCTTCTTTATCATGCTAAGAGGAGCAGGAAAAAGCAAAAAATTTCAGAATTGCACCTTGCAATGCGGAGAAATTACTGTTTGTGCATTTACAATATTCATTGATTTTTGCCATTGAAAAACGTCCAGAAATGATTGAAGCTACTGACTGAATGAAAGGAGCTGGCATCTCACTCTCTTTGAATCTTGTTTATCATGCTAAAAGGAGCAGGAAAAAGCAAAAAATTTCAGAATTGCACCTTGCAATGCGGAGAAATTACTGTTTGTGCATTTACAATATTCATTGATTTTTGCCATTGAAAAACGTCCAGAAATGATTGAAGCTACTGACTGAATGAAAGGAGCTGGCATCTCACTCTCTTTGAATCTTCTTTATCATGCTAAGAGGAGCAGGAAAAAGCAAAAAATTTCAGAATTGCACCTTGCAATGCGGAGAAATTACTGTTTGTGCATTTACAATATTCATTGATTTTTGCCATTGAAAAACATGTTATTCATATACCAGAAATGTTTGAAGCTACTGACTGAATGAAAGGAGCTGGCATCTCACTCTCTTTGAGTCTTCTTTATCATGCTAAGAGGAGCAGAAAAAAGCAAAAAATTTCAGAATTGCACCTTGCAATGCGGAGAAATTACTGTTTGTGCATTTACAATATTCATTGATTTTTGCCATTGAAAAACGTCCAGAAATGATTGAAGCTACTGACTGAATGAAAGGAGCTGGCATCTCACTCTCTTTGAATCTTGTTTATCATGCTAAGAGGAGCAGGAAAAAGCAAAAAATTTCAGAATTGCACCTTGCAATGCGGAGAAATTACTGTTTGTGCATTTACAATATTCATTGATTTTTGCCATTGAAAAACATCATGTTATTCATATACCAGAAATGTTTGAAGCTACTGACTGAATGAAAGGAGCTGGCATCTCACTCTCTTTGAATCTTCTTTATCATGCTAAGAGGAGCAGGAAAAAGCAAAAAATTTCAGAATTGCACCTTGCAATGCGGAGAAATTACTGTTTGTGCATTTACAATATTCATTGATTTTTGCCATTGAAAAACGTCCAGAAATGATTGAAGCTACTGACTGAATGAAAGGAGCTGGCATCTCACTCTCTTTGAATCTTCTTTATCATGCTAAGAGGAGCAGGAAAAAGCAAAAAATTTCAGAATTGCACCTTGCAATGCGGAGAAATTACTGTTTGTGCATTTACAATATTCATTGATTTTTGCCATTGAAAAACATCATGTTATTCATATACCAGAAATGTTTGAAGCTACTGACTGAATGAAAGGAGCTGGCATCTCACTCTCTTTGAATCTTCTTTATCATGCTAAGAGGAGCAGGAAAAAGCAAAAAATTTCAGAATTGCACCTTGCAATGCGGAGAAATTACTGTTTGTGCATTTACAATATTCATTGATTTTTGCCATTGAAAAACGTCCAGAAATGATTGAAGCTACTGACTGAATGAAAGGAGCTGGCATCTCACTCTCTTTGAATCTTGTTTATCATGCTAAGAGGAGCAGGAAAAAGCAAAAAATTTCAGAATTGCACCTTGCAATGCGGAGAAATTACTGTTTGTGCATTTACAATATTCAATGATTTTTGCCATTGAAAAACGTCCAGAAATGATTGAAGCTACTGACTGAATGAAAGGAGCTGGCATCTCACTCTCTTTGAATCTTCTTTATCATGCTAAGAGGAGCAGGAAAAAGCAAAAAATTTCAGAATTGCACCTTGCAATGCGGAGAAATTACTGTTTGTGCATTTACAATATTCATTGATTTTTGCCATTGAAAAACATCATGTTATTCATATTCCAGAAATGATTGAAGCTACTGACTGAATGAAAGGAGCTGGCATCTCACTCTCTTTGAATCTTCTTTATCATGCTAAGAGGAGCAGGAAAAAGCAAAAAATTTCAGAATTGCACCTTGCAATGCGGAGAAATTACTGTTTGTGCATTTACAATATTCAATGATTTTTGCCATTGAAAAACGTCCAGAAATGATTGAAGCTACTGACTGAATGAAAGGAGCTGGCATCTCACTCTCTTTGAATCTTCTTTATCATGCTAAGAGGAGCAGGAAAAAGCAAAAAATTTCAGAATTGCACCTTGCAATGCGGAGAAATTACTGTTTGTGCATTTACAATATTCATTGATTTTTGCCATTGAAAAACATCATGTTATTCATATACCAGAAATGTTTGAAGCTACTGACTGAATGAAAGGAGTTGGCATCTCACTCTCTTTGAATCTTCTTTATCATGCTAAGAGGAGCAGGAAAAAGCAAAAAATTTCAGAATTGCACCTTGCAATGCGGAGAAATTACTGTTTGTGCATTTACAATATTCATTGATTTTTGCCATTGAAAAACGTCCAGAAATGATTGTAGCTACTGACTGAATGAAAGGAGCTGGCATCTCACTCTCTCTGAATCTTCTTTATCATGCTAAGAGGAGCAGGAAAAAGCAAAAAATTTCAGAATTGCACCTTGCAATGCGGAGAAATTACTGTTTGTGCATTTACAATATTCATTGATTTTTGCCATTGAAAAACGTCCAGAAATGATTGAAGCTACTGACTGAATGAAAGGAGCTGGCATCTCACTCTCTTTGAATCTTGTTTATCATGCTAAGAGGAGCAGGAAAAAGCAAAAAATTTCAGAATTGCACCTTGCAATGCGGAGAAATTACTGTTTGTGCATTTACAATATTCATTGATTTTTGCCATTGAAAAACGTCCAGAAATGATTGAAGCTACTGACTGAATGAAAGGAGCTGGCATCTCACTCTCTTTGAATCTTCTTTATCATGCTAAGAGGAGCAGGAAAAAGCAAAAAATTTCAGAATTGCAACTTGCAATGCGGAGAAATTAGTTTGTGCATTTACAATATTCATTGATTTTTGCCATTGAAAAACGTCCAGAAATGATTGAAGCTACTGACTGAATGAAAGGAGCTGGCTTCTCACTCTCTTTGAATCTTCTTTATCATGCTAAGAGGAGCAGGAAAAAGCAAAAAATTTCAGAATTGCACCTTGCAATGCGGAGAAATTACTGTTTGTGCATTTACAATATTCATTGATTTTTGCCATTGAAAAACCATGTTATTCATATACCAGAAATGTTTGAAGCTACTGACTGAATGAAAGGAGCTGGCATCTCACTCTCTTTGAGTCTTCTTTATCATGCTAAGAGGAGCAGGAAAAAGCAAAAAATTTCAGAATTGCACCTTGCAATGCGGAGAAATTACTGTTTGTGCATTTACAATATTCATTGATTTTTGCCATTGAAAAACGTCCAGAAATGATTGAAGCTACTGACTGAATGAAAGGAGCTGGCATCTCACTCTCTTTGAATCTTCTTTATCATGCTAAGAGGAGCAGGAAAAAGCAAAAAATTTCAGAATTGCACCTTGCAATGCGGAGAAATTACTGTTTGTGCATTTACAATATTCATTGATTTTTGCCATTGAAAAACATCATGTTATTCATATACCAGAAATGTTTGAAGCTACTGACTGAATGAAAGGAGCTGGCATCTCACTCTCTTTGAATCTTCTTTATCATGCTAAGAGGAGCAGGAAAAAGCAAAAAATTTCAGAATTGCACCTTGCAATGCGGAGAAATTACTGTTTGTGCATTTACAATATTCATTGATTTTTGCCATTGAAAAATGTCCAGAAATGATTGAAGCTACTGACTGAATGAAAGGAGCTGGCATCTCACTCTCTTTGAATCTTGTTTATCATGCTAAGAGGAGCAGGAAAAAGCAAAAAATTTCAGAATTGCACCTTGCAATGCGGAGAAATTACTGTTTGTGCATTTACAATATTCATTGATTTTTGCCATTGAAAAACATCATGTTATTCATATACCAGAAATGTTTGAAGCTACTGACTGAATGAAAGGAGCTGGCATCTCACTCTCTTTGAATCTTCTTTATCATGCTAAGAGGAGCAGGAAAAAGCAAAAAATTTCAGAATTGCACCTTGCAATGCGGAGAAATTACTGTTTGTGCATTTACAATATTCATTGATTTTTGCCATTGAAAAACATCCAGAAATGATTGAAGCTACTGACTGAATGAAAGGAGCTGGTATCTCACTCTCTTTGAATCTTGTTTATCATGCTAAGAGGAGCAGGAAAAAGCAAAAAATTTCAGAATTGCACCTTGCAATGCGGAGAAATTACTGTTTGTGCATTTACAATATTCATTGATTTTTGCCATTGAAAAACGTCCAGAAATGATTGAAGCTACTGACTGAATGAAAGGAGCTGGCATCTCACTCTCTTTGAATCTTCTTTATCATGCTAAGAGGAGCAGGAAAAAGCAAAAAATTTCAGAATTGCACCTTGCAATGCGGAGAAATTACTGTTTGTGCATTTACAATATTCATTGATTTTTGCCATTGAAAAACATCATGTTATTCATATACCAGAAATGATTGAAGCTACTGACTGAATGAAAGGAGCTGGCATCTCACTCTCTTTGAATCTTCTTTATCATGCTAAGAGGAGCAGGAAAAAGCAAAAAATTTCAGAATTGCACCTTGCAATGCGGAGAAATTACTGTTTGTGCATTTACAATATTCAATGATTTTTGCCATTGAAAAACGTCCAGAAATGATTGAAGCTACTGACTGAATGAAAGGAGCTGGCATCTCACTCTCTTTGAATCTTCTTTAACATGCTAAGAGGAGCAGGAAAAAGCAAAAAAATTTCAGAATTGCACCTTGCAATGCGGAGAAATTACTGTTTGTGCATTTACAATATTCATTGATTTTTGCCATTGAAAAACGTCCAGAAATGATTGAAGCTACTGACTGAATGAAAGGAGCTGGCATCTCACTCTCTTTGAATCTTCTTTATCATGCTAAGAGGAGCAGGAAAAAGGAAAAAATTTCAGAATTGCACCTTGCAATGCGGAGAAATTACTGTTTGTGCATTTACAATATTCATTGATTTTTGCCATTGAAAAACATCATGTTATTCATATACCAGAAATGTTTGAAGCTACTGACTGAATGAAAGGAGCTGGCATCTCACTCTCTTTGAGTCTTCTTTATCATGCTAAGAGGAGCAGAAAAAAGCAAAAAATTTCAGAATTGCACCTTGCAATGCGGAGAAATTACTGTTTGTGCATTTACAATATTCATTGATTTTTGCCATTGAAAAATGTCCAGAAATGATTGAAGCTACTGACTGAATGAAAGGAGCTGGCATCTCACTCTCTTTGAATCTTGTTTATCATGCTAAGAGGAGCAGGAAAAAGCAAAAAATTTCAGAATTGCACCTTGCAATGCGGAGAAATTACTGTTTGTGCATTTACAATATTCATTGATTTTTGCCATTGAAAAACATCATGTTATTCATATACCAGAAATGTTTGAAGCTACTGACTGAATGAAAGGAGCTGGCATCTCACTCTCTTTGAATCTTCTTTATCATGCTAAGAGGAGCAGGAAAAAGCAAAAAATTTCAGAATTGCACCTTGCAATGCGGAGAAATTACTGTTTGTGCATTTACAATATTCATTGATTTTTGCCATTGAAAAACGTCCAGAAATGATTGAAGCTACTGACTGAATGAAAGGAGCTGGCATCTCACTCTCTTTGAATCTTGTTTATCAGGCTAAGAGGAGCAGGAAAAAGCAAAAAATTTCAGAATTGCACCTTGCAATGCGGAGAAATTACTGTTTGTGCATTTACAATATTCATTGATTTTTGCCATTGAAAAACGTCCAGAAATGATTGAAGCTACTGACTGAATGAAAGGAGCTGGCATCTCACTCTCTTTGAATCTTCTTTATCATGCTAAGAGGAGCAGGAAAAAGCAAAAAATTTCAGAATTGCACCTTGCAATGCGGAGAAATTACTGTTTGTGCATTTACAATATTCATTGATTTTTGCCATTGAAAAACATCATGTTATTCATATACCAGAAATGATTGAAGCTACTGACTGAATGAAAGGAGCTGGCATCTCACTCTCTTTGAATCTTCTTTATCATGCTAAGAGGAGCAGGAAAAAGCAAAAATTTCAGAATTGCACCTTGCAATGCGGAGAAATTACTGTTTGTGCATTTACAATATTCAATGATTTTTGCCATTGAAAAACGTCCAGAAATGATTGAAGCTACTGACTGAATGAAAGGAGCTGGCATCTCACTCTCTTTGAATCTTCTTTATCATGCTAAGAGGAGCAGGAAAAAGCAAAAAATTTCAGAATTGCACCTTGCAATGCGGAGAAATTACTGTTTGTGCATTTACAATATTCATTGATTTTTGCCATTGAAAAACATCATGTTATTCATATACCAGAAATGTTTGAAGCTACTGACTGAATGAAAGGAGCTGGCATCTCACTCTCTTTGAGTCTTCTTTATCATGCTAAGAGGAGCAGAAAAAAGCAAAAAATTTCAGAATTGCACCTTGCAATGCGGAGAAATTACTGTTTGTGCATTTACAATATTCATTGATTTTTGCCATTGAAAAACGTCCAGAAATGATTGAAGCTACTGACTGAATGAAAGGAGCTGGCATCTCACTCTCTTTGAATCTTGTTTATCATGCTAAGAGGAGCAGGAAAAAGCAAAAAATTTCAGAATTGCACCTTGCAATGCGGAGAAATTACTGTTTGTGCATTTACAATATTCATTGATTTTTGCCATTGAAAAACGTCCAGAAATGATTGAAGCTACTGACTGAATGAAAGGAGCTGGCATCTCACTCTCTTTGAATCTTCTTTATCATGCTAAGAGGAGCAGGAAAAAGCAAAAAATTTCAGAATTGCACCTTGCAATGCGGAGAAATTACTGTTTGTGCATTTACAATATTCATTGATTTTTGCCATTGAAAAACATCATGTTATTCATATACCAGAAATGTTTGAAGCTACTGACTGAATGAAAGGAGCTGGCATCTCACTCTCTTTGAATCTTCTTTATCATGCTAAGAGGAGCAGGAAAAAGCAAAAAATTTCAGAATTGCACCTTGCAATGCGGAGAAATTACTGTTTGTGCATTTACAATATTCATTGATTTTTGCCATTGAAAAACGTCCAGAAATGATTGAAGCTACTGACTGAATGAAAGGAGCTGGCATCTCACTCTCTTTGAATCTTCTTTATCATGCTAAGAGGAGCAGGAAAAAGCAAAAAATTTCAGAATTGCACCTTGCAATGCGGAGAAATTACTGTTTGTGCATTTACAATATTCATTGATTTTTGCCATTGAAAAACATCATGTTATTCATATACCAGAAATGTTTGAAGCTACTGACTGAATGAAAGGAGCTGGCATCTCACTCTCTTTGAATCTTCTTTATCATGCTAAGAGGAGCAGGAAAAAGCAAAAAATTTCAGAATTGCACCTTGCAATGCGGAGAAATTACTGTTTGTGCATTTACAATATTCATTGATTTTTGCCATTGAAAAACGTCCAGAAATGATTGAAGCTACTGACTGAATGAAAGGAGCTGGCATCTCACTCTCTTTGAATCTTCTTTATCATGCTAAGAGGAGCAGGAAAAAGCAAAAAATTTCAGAATTGCACCTTGCAATGCGGAGAAATTACTGTTTGTGCATTTACAATATTCATTGATTTTTGCCATTGAAAAACGTCCAGAAATGATTGTAGCTACTGACTGAATGAAAGGAGCTGGCATCTCACTCTCTCTGAATCTTCTTTATCATGCTAAGAGGAGCAGGAAAAAGCAAAAAATTTCAGAATTGCACCTTGCAATGCGGAGAAATTACTGTTTGTGCATTTACAATATTCATTGATTTTTTGCCATTGAAAAACGTCCAGAAATGATTGAAGCTACTGACTGAATGAAAGGAGCTGGCATCTCACTCTCTTTGAATCTTGTTTATCATGCTAAGAGGAGCAGGAAAAAGCAAAAAATTTCAGAATTGCACCTTGCAATGCGGAGAAATTACTGTTTGTGCATTTACAATATTCATTGATTTTTGCCATTGAAAAACGTCCAGAAATGATTGAAGCTACTGACTGAATGAAAGGAGCTGGCATCTCACTCTCTTTGAATCTTCTTTATCATGCTAAGAGGAGCAGGAAAAAGCAAAAAATTTCAGAATTGCACCTTGCAATGCGGAGAAATTACTGTTTGTGCATTTACAATATTCATTGATTTTTGCCATTGAAAAACATGTTATTCATATACCAGAAATGTTTGAAGCTACTGACTGAATGAAAGGAGCTGGCATCTCACTCTCTTTGAGTCTTCTTTATCATGCTAAGAGGAGCAGAAAAAAGCAAAAAATTTCAGAATTGCACCTTGCAATGCGGAGAAATTACTGTTTGTGCATTTACAATATTCATTGATTTTTGCCATTGAAAAACATCATGTTATTCATATACCAGAAATGATTGAAGCTACTGACTGAATGAAAGGAGCTGGCATCTCACTCTCTTTGAATCTTCTTTATCATGCTAAGAGGAGCAGGAAAAAGCAAAAAATTTCAGAATTGCACCTTGCAATGCGGATAAATTACTGTTTGTGCATTTACAATATTCAATGATTTTTGCCATTGAAAAACGTCCAGAAATGATTGAAGCTACTGACTGAATGAAAGGAGCTGGCATCTCACTCTCTTTGAATCTTCTTTATCATGCTAAGAGGAGCAGGAAAAAGCAAAAAATTTCAGAATTGCACCTTGCAATGCGGAGAAATTACTGTTTGTGCATTTACAATATTCATTGATTTTTGCCATTGAAAAACGTCCAGAAATGATTGAAGCTACTGACTGAATGAAAGGAGCTGGCATCTCACTCTCTTTGAATCTTCTTTATCATGCTAAGAGGAGCAGGAAAAAGCAAAAAATTTCAGAATTGCAACTTGCAATGCGGAGAAATTAGTTTGTGCATTTACAATATTCATTGATTTTTGCCATTGAAAAACGTCCAGAAATGATTGAAGCTACTGACTGAATGAAAGGAGCTGGCATCTCACTCTCTTTGAATCTTCTTTATCATGCTAAGAGGAGCAGGAAAAAGCAAAAAATTTCAGAATTGCACCTTGCAATGCGGAGAAATTACTGTTTGTGCATTTACAATATTCATTGATTTTTGCCATTGAAAAACATCATGTTATTCATATACCAGAAATGTTTGAAGCTACTGACTGAATGAAAGGAGCTGGCATCTCACTCTCTTTGAGTCTTCTTTATCATGCTAAGAGGAGCAGAAAAAAGCAAAAAATTTCAGAATTGCACCTTGCAATGCGGAGAAATTACTGTTTGTGCATTTACAATATTCATTGATTTTTGCCATTGAAAAACGTCCAGAAATGATTGAAGCTACTGACTGAATGAAAGGAGCTGGCATCTCACTCTCTTTGAGTCTTCTTTATCATGCTAAGAGGAGCAGAAAAAAGCAAAAAATTTCAGAATTGCACCTTGCAATGCGGAGAAATTACTGTTTGTGCATTTACAATATTCATTGATTTTTGCCATTGAAAAATGTCCAGAAATGATTGAAGCTACTGACTGAATGAAAGGAGCTGGCATCTCACTCTCTTTGAATCTTCTTTATCATGCTAAGAGGAGCAGGAAAAAGCAAAAAATTTCAGAATTGCACCTTGCAATGCGGAGAAATTACTGTTTGTGCATTTACAATATTCATTGATTTTTGCCATTGAAAAACATCATGTTATTCATATACCAGAAATGTTTGAAGCTACTGACTGAATGAAAGGAGCTGGCATCTCACTCTCTTTGAATCTTCTTTATCATGCTAAGAGGAGCAGGAAAAAGCAAAAAATTTCAGAATTGCACCTTGCAATGCGGAGAAATTACTGTTTGTGC